>NC_066519.1:14482428-14592428 GCF_024679095.1 Eriocheir sinensis
ATCAACAAATAACGGAAAAAAAGTGTAAACTCATATAGAAAACGGGATGATAAAAAGGCTTGACGTTAAGAGAGAAAAGAAAACAAAAATGAAAGATTTTTTTTTTTTTACAACAAAGGAGACAGCTCAAGGGCACACAAAAAAGAAACAATAATAAAAAAGCCCGCTACTCGCTGCTCCTAAAAAGAATCAAAAGAGGTGGCCGAAAGAGTGAAAGAGTGAAATAGTATTGTATATATTATAAAAAGGATGCTGCTTAATTCTAGCAAATGAAAAATTAAATGATTTGATGTAAGAACAGAAAAGGAAGACGGGTGAAAGAAAAAAAAAAGCAGAATAGAAAAAAAGAAGATAAAGAAGAAGAAGAAGGAGGAGGAGGTGGAAGAACAGAATAAATTAATAGCAAATAAGAGGAGGAGGAGGAGGAGGAGGAAGAATAGGAGAAGGAGAGGAAGAACACAAAGGAACAGAAGGAGGAGGAGGAGGAGAAGGAAGAAGAACAGCAAAATATATATGAACAAATAACGAAAAAAAATGTAAACTCATATAGAAAACGGGATGATATGATAATGCTGGGTCACTCAAACAAAAGGAGGGCTGAAGAGGAACGCAGTAGTAATTAACAGCAACGAAAATTAAATACTTGTACAAAAACGACATACCAGGAGACAAAAAAAAGCATAATGAACATCTTGGTTGACAAAGACATACCAAGAGACAAAAAATACATAATGAACA
Organism: Eriocheir sinensis; assembly: GCF_024679095.1. NCBI lineage: Eukaryota > Metazoa > Arthropoda > Malacostraca > Decapoda > Varunidae > Eriocheir > Eriocheir sinensis. The sequence continues at coordinate 14,483,167 of NC_066519.1, forward strand.
TCTTGGTTGACTCTGGTAAGGATGAACTGGAGGGGAATGACCAGGCATGACGCAGGGTTGAGCCGAAAGAAGTAAGGAAGGACCAGCGGGCAGCGATAGAGGCATGCAGTTAATGGGTTTAGCAGAAGACCAATATACTGCTATGACGCGGAGACCAGCCCAGCACGTCCATTACAGCATTCCAAGAGTCGCTCGCAAGATGTATGAAGTTAGAAGGAAAAATGACACACCAATTGAAGCCACATGGTCATAGAAATAAAAACAAAACAAAACAAGAATAAATAAATAAATAGATAGATAGATAATGATTCCAAACTATAAAACTAAATATAACATCGTGATCTTTCTTACTGAAGCGTATATGAAATTTGTTTAAAAAGAAGAAAAAACAAGAATAAATAAATGAATAAATGGATAGATAAATAAATATTCCAAACTCTATAACTAAATACAACATCGTGAAGTTTCTTACTGAAGCGCATATGAGATTTGTTTAAAAAGAGACACTAAAAGTTGTTCTATATCTGCGTTCTCTGTCTATCTATCTATCTTTCCTTGTATCTACCTATCTATCTATCTATATCTATGTTCCTATATCTATATCTTATCATCACCGTGGGAGGAAGTGGAGTAAAAAGATTAAACAAAACAGAAAGCATAAAAACAGACTCCAAATCAAGCAAATTACCCTCATTTTCCATTCACAAACACGGCACATCAATGCATATAAAGAACAACAACCCGAAAGCATTAACATCTCAAACTCACAACAAACAAACACAAACACATCTAAAACACGCACTCCACGCAAGCAAGCCAACGCCAAGAGGGTCGGTCCCGCGGGGTGACTCTTTCCTTGAACCGGGACGGGCGAAGAAAACGAAGGCGGGCGGCGAAAGAGTCGAAGTCGTGAGCAAAGAAAGTGGAGTCGAAGTCGTCATTTGAGTGCTTGAAGGAGGGTCGTTGAGGCCTTGATGGGCAGAGTAAGGAGCCGATAACAGTGCTTGAGGCTGTTATCCGTTCTCTGCCGCTCGTTCTTGCTCGTTCTTGCACTTTTCTCCTCCTCTTCGCCTGTTGCTTGCGAGGCGGCCGAAGGAGGAGGTCTTTGAGAGGAGCCAATTGTGTGGGTTCTTGCGGGTTAAGTTGGTGGTGGTGGTGGACGAGGAGGAAAGCGAGGACGAGGAGGAGGAATAATGATGATAAGATGTAGAGGTTTAAAGGAACAGCGAGAAGAGAGAGGGAGGAAGATGAGAAGCCCGATGAGAAAGATGAATACAAGGGAGACCGATAGATAGATAGAAAGATGAATAGATAAATGAACAGAGATAGACAATGAAATAACTTACCAATAACTCAGATAGCAAGATGAAAATAAACGTGTGTAACAAAAATGAAAAAAACAAACAAACAAACAAGAGAGAGAGAGAGAGAGAGAGAGAGAGAGAGAGAGAGAGAGAGAGAGAGAGAGAGAGAGAGAGAGAGAGAGAGAGAGAGAGAGAGAGAGAGAGAGAGAGAGAGAGAGTTCATACGGTAGACGAAGAGAAACAGGAGGAGGAAGAGGGGAGGAAGAAGAGGAGGAGGGAGATGTCAGACAGTTGCAAGGCTAACGTCCACACCCTTGTCTATAGAGGTGACATTTAAAGTGCATTGTGGCGCGGCGGACTGACGGGAGAGTTAAATAAAGGAGGTGAGAGAGAGAGAGAGAGAGAGAGAGAGAGAGAGAGAGAGAGAGAGAGAGAGAGAGAGAGGGAGGTACAGGAACAACAACACGAAGAGAAGTGAAGTCGACGCTTTCAATTATGGTGACGAACAATGTGCTTCTACTAACAGACACACGATGAAGCTTATTGTCTTAGATCTTATTATCTTATGGAAGGCAGAATTGAAGGGAAGATAAGACGTAGAGGAATAAGAAGGCAAATGGATATGAGAATGATGTGTGTGCTTATATTAACGGAAGGGTGATGGATCTTATTGTATTTTTGAAGGTAGCATTGAAGGGAAGGTAAGGTGACTTCGGATAAGAACACAACCGGAGACGAGAGTTATGTTTAAGTGACAGAACTGTGGATATAGACTTAGTGCTCACATACTACGAGACAGACGTTGGATCTTATCGTCTTTGGAGTTTCTTTTAAAGTAAGATCTTATTGTTTTTGGAGTTTCTTTTACTGTAACTTCTCATGTCACTTAGAGACAATCAAGACCAGGAACTTTAGAGGCAATGCTTTCTTTCTGCTTGAACTTGACATGACAGTTACATAGCCAGTCAAGACCAGGAACTTTAGATGCAATGCTTTCTTTCTGCTTGAACTTGACATGACAGTTACATAGCCAGTCAAGACCAGGAACTTTTGATGCAATGCTTTCTTTCTGCTTGAACTTGACATGACAGTTACATAGCCAGTCAAGACCAAGAACTTTAGAGGCAATGCTTTCTTTCTGCTTGAACTTGACATGACAGATACATAGCCAGTCAAGACCAAGAACTTTAGAGGCAATGCTTTCTTTCTGCTTGAACTTGACATGACAGTTACATAGCCAATCAAGACCAGGAACTTTAGATGCAATGCTTTCTTTCTGCTTGAACTTGACATGACAGTTACATAGCCAGTCAAGACCAAGAACCTTATATACAATGCTTTCTTTCTGCTTGAACTTGACATGACAGTTACATAGCCAGTCAAGACCAGGAACTTTAGAGGCAATGCTTTCTTTCTGCTTGAACTTGACATGACAGTTACATACCCAATCAAGAACTTTAGATGCAATGTTTTTTTTTATGTAACTTCGCATGACAATTATAAACTCAATCATAACCAATAATTTTAGATACAGATTTTTTTTGTACCGTAAATTCGTATCAAGACAAAAACCTTTAGATACATTTAGCTAGGTTTCCATGATAATCTTTCTTCACTCAATTTATTCTTTACTTTAATTTTTTTACAAGGATGGAATTAAAAGCTATCACTGAAGAGGCTGCTGCTTGTTGTTGCTACTGTCACTCACTGCACAGAACCAATAACTGAACTCCTAGCAAGCAGAGCCGAGGGGAAGGGAGCGAGTCTTTCCTGGCACCCGGAACTAAAGCCCAGGGAGGAGAGAGCCACTCCAAGACACTCCCAAGGCACTCCCGAGGCACTCCACAGTTGAGAAGCAGGATGTGAGGAAGAGGAAGAAGAGGAAGAGGAGGAGGAAAAGGAGGTGAAACGCGTGAGTCCAGGAAGAGGATGACAGTCAGTCGTGGAAGGAGGAGGAGGAAGAAGAGGAAGAAGAAAAGGAGGAAGAAGAGTAAGAGGAAGAAAAAGAAGAGGAACTGAGTCACGTGAGACCAAAATGGATGCCAGTCAATCGTGGAGGAAGAAGAAGAAGAAGAGGAAGAGGAGGAAGAGGAAGTAAGTCACGAGGGAGTCTTAAATTGACGTGAATGACATGATAAGGGTTAGGCTTGATGGTGCTGTTGCTGGTGGTGGTGGTAATGGTGGTGGTGGTGGTGGTGATGGCGGTGGTGGTGTTGGTGAAAGTGATGCTGTGGCGAGATGAAGTGGTGATGATGCTGTTAGTGTTATGATGTGTGGTGTGTGATGTAGTGGTGTTGTGTGTGGATATGTAGAATGGTGATGTAGATAACTTTGTGTGTTGAACTGGTGATGAGATGGTGACTGATGTGGTGATAGAGAAGGGTGGACATGAGCGGTAATTTGGGAAGCTGGTGATAATGATGATGATATGATGACAAACGATGCAAGAAATAGTGAAATACAAACACAAAATTAAAGGGAAATACAAATGAATGAAATACAAAATGAAATACAAATATAACCACAAAAACAAAGGAAAACAAAGCTACAGAAAGAAAGTAAAACAAATACAATAAGAAAACAATAAAAATAAAGCTACAAAAAACAAAACAAAATACAAACAAAAGAAAAATAGTTACAAAAAAAAAAAGGCAGAAGGAAAAGAAGAAAAAAAAAACATCTGTGTGCGTCTGTGTGTGTGTTGCTACTTCATAATCCACTTCATGCTGTGTGTGTTGCTTTGCTCTTAAACTGCTGTGTGAGTGTGTGTGTGTGTGTGTGTCCAAGGCGAGATACAACCATCCCATCTCAACGCGTACAATACTGGTATGGACGTGAGGCACAGCGCTGGGTGTTTTGCGGTGCCAACACGGTTTTCTATTTGGCGTTGTTGTGTTGCGTCCAGATTATTCAACAAAATCCACCCTGAACACGAGGAAGAGGAGGGGGAGGGGAGGAAGAGGAGGAGGAGGAGGAGGAATGAAGGGAGGACTGTTGATGCAAAAATATAAAACAACGTCCAAATTTAACAAAGATGAGGCGGATCAGAAGACAGGAGGAGGAGGAGGAGGAGGAAAGGAGGAGAAAACAGGAGGAAGCAAACAATAACAAACGTAAGAGAGAAAGGAAGAGAAAGAATAACAGGGGAAAAGAAGAAGACGGATGATAGAAAGGACATGGAGGAGAGAAAATAATGAGTGAAGAACTGCAGGAGGAGGAGGAGGAGGAGGAGGAGAAAACAGGAGGAAGCAAACAATAACAAACGAAAGAGAGAAAGGAGGAGAAAGAATAACAGGGGAAAGGAAGAAGACGGATGACAGAAAGGAGGACAAGGAGGAGAGAGAATAATTAATGAAGAACTACAGAAGGAGGAGGAGGAGGAGGAGGAGGAGGTAGGAAGAAACAAGTTGAAGCCGGTCAGTACAGGATAAGCTGGGAGGTGGCTGGTTGACAGAGGGAGGAGGAGGAGGAAGAAGGGGAGGAGGAAGAAGAATAAAAGAAGAGGAGGAAGACGAAGTAGAAAATGAAAAGAGGTGGGATAAGAAACGACTGACGATGAAGACAAAAAAAGAAGAAAAGGTGGATGGAATTTAGCAACAAGAGGATAAAAAGAGGAGCAAAAGAAGAAAGACGAAAAACAAGAAGAAACTATGGAGGAGAAGAAACAGCTGTGAGAGGAGAGAAGGAAGAAGAGAAGGAAGAGGAGGAGGAGGAAGAATTAAAAGAAGATTACATGGTGAAAAAACGACATTAGAAGGAGGAGGAAGAAGAGGATAAAAAAAAAGAATATCGATAAAAGAAAGAAGAATGAAAAAGACATGGCTCTGGAGAAACAACCACGGAAGGAGAAGAAACAAGAAGAGAAGGAGGAAGAGAGAGGAGAAGAGGAGTGTGAACCGCGGGAAGAGAAGAAAGAAAATGAAGAGGAGTGAGAGGCAGACCAAGAGAAGTGTTACCATGCCTGCACGCCACCTTTCAGCCACGCGGAGCTAACCTCACCACACTAATCTGCGCTGCAAGTTGACGCTGACCACTCGAAAAATAGAGGCTTCGGATTCCCATATTAGAAGCCGTATGGGAACTCGGTCAGCACGCACATACGCACACACAAACAAATGATGATGATGTGGAGAAGGAAAGAAGAAAGGAATGAGGTAAAGGAAGCCGAAGAAGAAGAAAAAGATTAAGAGATGAGGAAGAAAGGAGAGGAGAGGAGAAAAGGAGGAGGAGGAGGAGGAGAAGAGATAGCAAATATATACATAAATGATGAAGATGAGGAGGAGGAAGAAGAGAATGAGAGAAAGGAAGACGAAGAATAAGAAAAAAAGAAGAGGAGGAGGAGGAGAAGAAGAAGAAATAGCAAATATATACATAGATGATAAAGATGAGGAGGAGGAGGAAGAGAATGAGAGAAAGGAAGACGAAGAACAAGAAAAAAGAAGAGGAGGAGGAGGAGGAGGAGGAGGAGGAGAAGAAGAAAGAGCAAAGAACGAAGGCATTTTTACAGACTCCTTGCATTCTCACACACACACACACACACACACACACACACACACACACACACACACACACACAGGATGAATTACAACAAAAATACGAACCATTAAACTCTAAAATAACGTAGAAATTGTTGCATTTATTCAATTTAGATAAAGACTTTTGCCGTTTATGTTCACAGGTTTTTGCGTCCTCTTGTTAAAATGGAAGTGACGTGTGTGTGTGTGTGTGTGTGTATGAGAGAGAGAGAGAGAGAGAGAGAGAGAGAGAGAGAGAGAGAGAGAGAGAGAGAGAGAGAGAGAGAGCAAGCAGGCAGTAGTGCGAATCAATACTTGGGTGATCACAGCTGCCTTAGAGGAAGAGGAGGAGGAGGAGGAGGAGGAGGAGGAGGAAGCCATACGGTATGATGTAGTGAAGACCAAAATAAACACACAGGTGGATTAGTTAATGCGAAACGTTATACGGAAAGCAGTTATACGATAGTCATTATAATAATAAAAAAAAGTGAAGCACAAGAAGAACAAGAACAAGAGAAACAAAAATAAAAAAGAACAAGAACAAGATGAAAATGAGAAGAAAAAGAAGATGAAGAAGAAAAGGAGAAGAACTAGAGGAAGAGAATAATGAAGAAGAAAGAGAAGAAAAAGAACAAAAAGATGATGATGAATAAGAAGGAAACGAAAAAAAAAAAGAAAATAAAGAATAAGGAAAGAAAAGAAAGGAAGAGAAAAAATAAAATAAAATAAAAAGATTGAGGAAAGTGAAAAAATCAAAAAAATAAAATCAAGGTAAACACACACACACACACACACACACACACACACACACACACACACACACACACACACACACACACACAAACAAACAAACAAACAAACAATCATCAAGGTGTGCGTGGCATGAAGGTAATTAGACTGGACAGGTGAGGTCTCTCTCTCTTACTTTTTTTTTTCTTTTGATTTTTCTTCCTCTGTCTTCTCATATTCTCCTCCTCCTCCTCCTCCTCTTCTTTTCTCCCTCCTCCTCCTTTCCCTACTTTTCCCTCTCGTTTCCCTCTGTTATTTTCTCTAATCTACTTTTTTTTACCATATTATCATTATTATTATTATTATTATTATTATTATTATTATTATTATTATTATTATTATCCTTTCAGTTATCATTCTTTCTTTCTTTCTTTATCTTCCTCTACATTTTCCCTTATCTTATCTTATCATCAACCTTACACTTTAAATCACTTGGATATTTCACTTCTCCTTCCTTCTTTCTTTCTCCCTTCACAACAAAATCAATTAAAAAAAAACAGACGCTATGCTACAATTTCCCTTTCATGTACCTAATTTTACGTTATTTTCCCCCAATTTATGCGCAGCGGGAGGTTCATTTACTTATTTCCCCGGGTGTAATTTCCTCCCTTTGTTGCTATTTCCTCTATTTGCTCAGTATTATTCCCGGCAAGTCCTCTGGTGTGTATGGTAATTAGAAAATGAGAGAGAGGGCGTGTGTGCGTGTGCCCGGATGCGTGTGCGTGCGTGTACTGTGTCGGGGGGGAGGGGGGGGAGAGGTGAAAGGGGGGTACTGGGGTGGGAGCACTGGGGGGAGCCTATGAACACTACCCTTTTCCCCCTCTCTCCCCTTCTTACGAGGCGGGAGTTGCGGCGGGAGATAGGTGGAGGGGGTACGAGGGGGAGGGGGGGGGGGCTACGAACACTACCTTTTTCCCCCTCTCTCCCCTTCTTACGAGGCGGGAGTTGCGTTAATGGCGGGCAAGGTGGTCGTTTTTCCGTGTAATGCCGCGTCCAGAACTTCTTCCCTCCTCGCGTTTCCTCGGGGCGCCCTTCCCTCCTAATCCCGCCTAACGACCCCTCACCGCTGCTAATCACCTGCCGACGATGCACCGCCCGGCTGTCCGCACCTGAGGGATCCCGGATCGGCCCAGGTAATGAGCGGCAGGTACTGAGGGGTGTACTGCAGGGCCACACTTCGAGGCTACTTTCCTACCGTGATTAAGTGTGATGATGTTCTCTCGTTCTCGTTAATACTTCAGCACTCAATACTATCATTCTAAAATTACTTTCTTTCATTTTCATAGTGTTATAGTAGGATATCAATGTATTATTATTATTTAGTATCACCACGAATTAGGCATACAATTGTCAATGGAAAAACCCACGACATTCCTATAAGGTGGCGTGATCTATTTATTTCACTTGGCTTTTTTTTTAAGGAATAGCAAATTTTTAACCATATTTTTGTTGTTATCACACTTCCAGGCTACTTTCCTACCGTGACTGAGAGTGGTGATGTTCTCTCGTTCTCGTAAATACTTCAGCACTCAGTATTATCATTCTAAAATCACTTTCCTTCATTTTTATACTCAATTATTTACTCTTTTGGCTCTTTTTTGTAATAGTATCATTTAAGAATCATTTGTTTTTAAAGGAATAGCACATTTTTCTAACCATATTTTTGTTGTTATCACACTTCGAGGCTACTTTCCTGCCGTGACTGAGAGTGATGATGTTCTCTCGTTCTTGTAAATAGTTCAGCACTCAGTATTATCATTCTAAAATCACTTTCCCTTATTTTTATACTCAATTATTTACTCTTTTGGCTCTTTTTTGTAATAGTATCATTCAAGAATCATTTGTTTTTTAAGGAATAGCAAATTTTTCTAACTATATTTTTGTTCTTATGGCACTTCGAGGCTCCCTTCCTTCCGTGATTGAGGTGCGATGCGGTTCTCTCGTCCTCGTAAATACTTCAACATTCAATATTATCATTCTAAAACTTCTTTCTTCATTTTTAAAGGCAATTATTTACTCTATTGGCTCTTTTTTGTAATATTATCATTGAAGAACCATTTGTTTTTAAAGGAATAGCAAATTTTGTATCATATTTTTGTCCTTATCAATAAACCAACACTCAATTTTTAAGAAGTCAACCGAGAACTACTTTGCCTTTAGCGATATAGCATTATTTTTACTCCTCTTGTTCTTATATATTAGATAGAAACTCAAGAACCTTTTAAAAACTCCCTAGTGCACTAGTGACTCGACGGTGCACTAGTGACTGACAGCGACGGTGCACTAGTGACTGACAGCCAACACGTTGCAAACCTATTAAATAATTACTTTTCCTCGGTGTTTAATAATAACAGTCCTCCCACCACCACCACCAACACCAGTACTAATGTAAATCCCGAGCATGCATTGTCTAACTTTGAAATAAAACCCGATGAAGTCCTTAAAGCCCTCAAATCACTTAAAACAAATAAAAGTCCTGGACCTGATAAAGTATATCCAACTCTGCTGAAAGAAACAAAGAGCGAAATACTCTCCTCCCTCACAACCGTATTCAATATGTCCTGCAAGGCATTGTCCCTTCAGATTGGAAAAGGCTAACGTGACACCGATTTTAAGAAAGGAGACAAAAAGTACCAGGTAATTACAGGCCCATTAGTCTAACTTCGGTTGTAGGTAAGCTACTTGAGGGCATAATTAGAGACAAATTGTGTTACCTTGAAAGCCACTCATTAATTGGGGACTCACAACATGGCTTCCGAAACAAAAGATCCTGCCTATCAAATCTATTAACCTTTATAACGACCTCTTCACTGTTTATGACGTAACCAAATCACTGGACGTAGTCTATCTTGATTTCCAGAAAGCGTTTGATAAAGTCCCGCATCATAAATTACTTTACAAATTAAAACAAATAGGTATTGACGGTCAGGTAAACCAATGGATCGCGAATTGGTTGAGCAACAGACAACAAAGAGTAGTGATTGACGGATTTAACTCAGAGTGGGCGCCTGTCACTAGTGGCGTCCTCAGGGCTCGGTTCTGGCCCAGTGTTTTCATTATTTACATCAACGACGTGGATGTTGGACTCAATAACCGCATTAGTAAATTTGCAGACGACACAAAGATTGGTAACTCGGTTCTCACTGACGAAGACAGGCAAAAGCCAAGAGGATTTGCACAAAAAATTTCAGCTTGGGGGATAGATGGAGATGCCCTTAACGTAGACAAGTGCCAGGTCCTTCAAGTTGAACGAGGAATAAAAGTTTGATTACGAAATGCGCGGCGTTAAACTCAAAAGCGTTCAATGCGTCAAGGACTTGGGGTCAAAATCGCGTCAAACCTCAAATTTCACAGCAATGCATCGATGCAGCAAATAAAGCGAACAGAATTGGGCTTCATTAAAAGAAACTTTTATTTAAGAATAAAGATGTAATACTACAACAGTTTAGTCAGACCCCACTTGGAATATGCGGTACAGTTTTGGTCTCTCCTCACCATGCAAAGGATATTGCTAAATTAGAAGGTGTTCAGCGTCGGCAACGAAAATTATCCTTCCTTGCGCAACAAATCCTACGAAGAAAGGCTTTCTACCCTTAACATGTTCTCTTGAGAAACGTCGCCTGAGAGGAAAACTGATCGAATGTTTTAAAATACTTAATGGTTTCACGAATGTAGACAGATCAACATTGTTTATGATCGATGACACTTTGCGCACGAGGAACAATGGCGTAAAACTCAGATGTAGACAAGTAAATTCAGACTGCACCAAATTTTTCTTCACCAACGTTGTAGTGCGAGAATGGAATAAGCTCCCATCATCAGTGGTCCAGTGTAACACGATTGACTCCTTCAAAAATAAGCTCGACCGTCACTTCCTTCAACTTAATATCAACTAGAGTAGAAATGCAACGTTTTGGAGTCTTCTGATTAATGTAAAATCACTTAGGTTTAAGGACAGACCACCAAGTCTGGACCATGGGGTCTGTGTGGTCTGATTTTCTATGTAAATCTATGTAAATCAAAATTGATTAAAGTCCAAAAAAGAAGGTTTCATCAGCCTCTATTAACATAAACACTTTTTTACTTGTTCTGATCTCCAATATTAGATAACACTCAATAACCTTTTGAAAAACTCGCTCAAAATTCATTAAAGTCCAAAAAGGGAAGGTTTTATCAGCCTCTAATAACATATATACCATTTTTTTCACTCATTCTTCTTCTTCTTCTTCTTCTTCTTCTTATTATTATTATTATTATTATTATTATTATTAGATAACACCCAATAACCTTCTGAAAAACTCGCTGAAAATTGATTACACTCCAAATAGAATAAATAAAAAGGTTTCATCCGTCAGTCTATAATTGGGTTCCGCGGGCGAGGCGACGCGAATCACACCCTCTCAAAAGAACGCCCCGGCAAGGCATCACCAGGAAGTCCCTCGCGCCCCGCCTCTGTTGCCGCGCGTCGAGCCAAAGGCGAGCCGTGATTAGCGCGCGGAAAGACACTTCGCGAGGCAAGACCAACTGGGAAAAGGCACGAAGGAGAGAGGAAAGGGGATAATAGAAAGAAATGCCGGGCGGGAAGTGGCAGAAAAGACGAATTTGGAGCTTGCGAGAAAAGTAACGAAGGAGGGAAGAGAGAGAAGAAAAAATGAAAGAAATATGGAGAAGAGATAGAAAAGACGGATTGGGAGCTTCTGTAAGAGGAAGTAAAGAGAGAAAAGAAGGAAAAAAGGGGAAAATGCGTAAGGGAGGAGGCAGAAAAGACGAATTCGGGGCTTCTGGAAAAGGAACGAAAGAGAGAAAAAGAGGAAAAAAGGAGAAAAATGCGTAACGGAGGAAGCAGAAAAGACGAATTTGGGGCTTCTGGAAAAGGAACGAAAGAGAGAAAAAGAGGAAAAAAGGAGAAAAATGCCTAAGGGAAGAAAGCAGAAAAGAAGAATTTGGGAGCTTTTGGAAGAGAAAGTAATGAGAGAAAAGAAGGAAAAAAGGAGAAAAATGCGAAGTGAAGAAGGCAGAAAAGACGGATTGGGAGCTTCTGGAATAGGCGGTAAAGAGAGAAAAAGAGGAAAAAGTAGAAAAATACGTAAGGGAGGAGGCACAAAAGACGAATTTGGGAGCTTCTGGAGAAGGTACGAGGAAGGGAAGAGAAGAGAAAAGAGGAAAACGGAAAAGAAGATGCAGAGACCAAAAAGGAGATTAATCGGGTTCTAATAAGTGCTTTCTCAGGTTCAAGGGAAGAAGGGTCAAACTACCACAAGGGCCATAAAACTACCTAAGGAAATACCCACAACACCTACGCTCGGAAAAAAAAGATGCAGGAAAAGTAAAAAAAATAAAAATAAATAATCGGTTCTAATAAAGGCTTTCTCAGGTTCATTGTACAGAGGAAGGCTCACTCTACCACCAGAGCCATAAAACTACCCCTGGAAATACCCACAACACCTACGAAAGCCTTGTCAAATAGGTGAACTTGGGGCACCGGGATGTTTAAGAAAATTACCCCCGAGCAGCGTTACCAATTATCGTACTCAGGCACTCCCCACATCGTATTTTCCGGTTTCTGAGTCACAGCTATCGCAAACAAACTCCAATAAGTAACGATTTTAACGATAACTTTAACCGGAATTTCGTTATCTGTGTGGGTAGAAAAGTTTCGGTCCCTAGAACTGATAATTGCGATGTTCAGAGTACGATAACTTGGCAACGTTGGACCCGAGGCGCCTCTCACTACAGCCACGATCCAGCGCCTACACGAGAGGGCGTAAGGAGAGCTCGTAGCCTTCAGAAGAGAGGGGGAGGAGGAGGGAGGTGGAGGAGGGGGGGGGGGGGGAGAGAGCCAAATTAAGGGGAAGAAGTGCCAGATTCACGACCTAACTTGAAGGTTCTTGAGGAGTGTGATGTGAGGGCGGGAAGAGGCGGGAAGAGACGAGCGAGAGCGTGCGAGAGAGAGAGAGAGAGAGAGAGAGAGAGAGAGAGAGAGAGAGAGAGAGAGAGAGAGAGAGAGAGAGAGAGAGAGAGAGAGAGAGAGAGAGAGAGAGAGAGAGAGGTGTATGAAGTGCGAGAAGAGGGAGAGAGAAGTAGATTGAGTGACAAGGAAGTGGCGTTGGAGAGAAGAGCAAAGAGGAGGAGGAGGCGGAAGAGGAGGAGGATTAGGAAGAGAAGGAGGGGAAAAACAACACAGATAATAAAACACAGAAAGAGAATGAAGGAGAAATGTATGACCTGTAGTTGATAGAAGGAGAAGGAAGAGGAGCAGGAAGAGGAGGAAGAGGAGGAGGAAGAAGAATGTTAGGAGGAGAAGCAAGCATTCATAGCGGAAGTTAGGAGAGGTAGAGGATGAAAGGAGGAAGAAGAGAATCACGAGAGGGAGAGAAGAAAAAAAAAACAGGAGTAGGAGGAAGAGGAGGAGGAAGAAAAATGTTAGGAGGAAAAGCAAGTATTCAATAGCGGAAGTTGGGAGAGGTATAGATGAAAGGAGGAAGAAGAGAATCACCAGAGGAAGAGAAGAAAAAAAAACAGGAGTAGGAGGAAGAGGAGGAGAGAAAGAGGAACATGAGACAAAGAGAAGAGAGCAGAAACAGAAGGAAAAGGAAGGAAAAAAAGATATCGGTAAAGGAATTAGGGAAAGGTTTAGGATGAAAGGGGGAGGCAGAGAAACACGAGAGGAAAAGAAAAACAGAAATAGGAAGAGAAACAGAAGGACGAGGAGGGAAAACAAGTATTGGTAAGGAGGTTTAGCATGAAAGGGAGAGGCAGAGAACCACTAAAGAAGAAAAACAGGAACAGAAACAGGAGGAGGAACAAGGGTAGAAATAAGAGAGAGGAGGAGGAGGAGGCGTAAGAGGCGAGAGGAAGAGAAACGTCATAGTTTGTTCAGCTGATGAGCGCGTGAATGGAGCGGAGGAGAGCCTTTTCACGGCGATGAGGGAGCCTAATCTGCCTCCCCGGCCACTCACGGCAGCTGCTCAGGCGGGGGAACGGCGCACTTCAGGGGACGACGCGGGGCAACGAAGAAAAACAAGTCAGTCAGTCAGTCAAATACAGGAACCGATGCGAAGGTAAAAGAGTCAGTTAGTCAGTCAATTACAGGAACCGATGCGAAGTTGAAGGATGATCAGAGAAGGTAGAAAAGTCAGTCAGTCAGTCAAGTACACGAACCGATGCTAAGTTGAAGGACGATCAGAGAAGGTAAATGAGTCAGTTAGTCAGTCAAGTACACGAACCGATGCTAAGTTGAAGGACGATCAGAGAAGGTAAATGAGTCAGTTAGTAGTAGTAGTAGTAGTAGTAGTAGTAGTAGTAGTAGTAATAGTAGTAGTAGTAGTAGTAGTAGTAGTAATAGTAGTAGTAGTAGTAATAGTAGTAGTAGTAGTAGTAGTAGTAGTAGTAGTAGTAGTAGTAGTAGTAGTAGTAGTAATAGTAGTAGTAGTAATAGTAGTAATAGTAGTAGCAGTAGTAGTAGTAGTAGGCGTGGGATTGTCTTTGTAACGTGCAAATAAGTCAGTTAGTGAGTTATTTATTTATCAGAGTTAGAAATAAGATGAAAGTAAGTTAAGGTAAGTACGCGGGCGAGGAGGAGGAGAAGGAGAAGGAGGAGGAGGAGGAGGAGGAGGAGGAGGAGGAGGAGGAGGAGGAGGAGGAGGAGGAGGAGGAGGAGGAGGAGGAGGAGGAGGAGGACGAGGAGGAGGAGAAGAAGGAGGAGAAAACTAGAAGCAAGCAGATTAGGAGAAGGAAAATAATAAGGAGAAATAAGATTAAGAGAATAAGAAAACGACTAGAAAAAGAAAGAGAAGGAACACGGGGAATAAGAAAAAGAAGAGGAAGAGGAGAAAAACGAGAAGAAGCGAGCAGAACTTCAGGCATATAAAACAAATAAAAGAAAAGAAAAAAAGACAAGCCGAAGAAAAAAAAAAAAACAGAGAAGGGTGGATAGGGAGGAAGGAAGGAAGGAAGGAAGAAGAAAATAACATACCAAAAACAAGAGTGAATGGACAGAGAAAGAAAGTAGAAGAGGAGGATGAAGAAAAACAACCCGAAGAAGAAGAAAAAAAAAGACAAGGGTGGATAGAGAGGAAAGAAGGAAGGAAGGAAGGAGAAGAAAATAACATAACAAGAACGTGAATGAACGGACAGAGAAAGAAAGAACAAGAGGAGGAAGAAGAAAGACAAACCAAAGAAGGAAAAAAAAGAGAAACAAGGAAGGAAGGAAGGAAGGAAGAAGAAAATAACATACCAAGAACGAGAATGAACGGGCACGGAAAGAACGTACAAGAGGAGGAAGAAGAAAAACAACCCGAAGAAAAAAAAACCAGACAAGGATGGAAAGGGACCGAGGGAGGAAGAAAGGAAGAGAGAAAGAGAGAGAGAGAGAGGTAGGTAGAGACAGAGCCGACGGACCCGACACCCTACACCCGACACCTTACACCTCTCCCCGTCTTAATCAGCGCCCGCCCCGCCGCTCCACTCCACACATGATCGGAGCTGCGGCACATTTTTCGCCATTAACCGAGTCGCGAGTATAAAGCAGAAACCTATTAGTGAGTGGAGACGAAAAGTGCAGGGGGGGGAGGGGGGGAAGGGGGAGAGGAAGAGGGGAGAAGAGGGGAGAAGCGATGAGTGATGGAGAGGTAGGTAAGGGAGGTGGGAGAGATAAGGGAAAGAGGGGGAAGGAAAGGGGAGGGAAGGAGCGAGAAGGAGAGGGAAGGGAATAGGAGGAGGAAAGGGAAAGGGAGGGGAAATGAGGGAAGGGAAAAGGGAGGAGGAGAAAGTGGGAGAAGAGAAGGGAATTGAAGGGCAAGGAAGGGAAGAAGGAGGGAAATGGAGCAGGGAAAGGGGGAAGGAAAGACAGGGATGGGGGGAAAGGGGAGGGAAGAGGGAAAGAAGGAAGGAAGGACGAGGAAAGGGAAGGGGAGGGGAAATGTGGGAGAAGAGAAGGGAATAGGAAAGCAAGGAGGGGATGGAGGAGGGAATATGGGACGGGAAAGGCGGAGGGAAGGACAGGGATGGGGAGGAAGGGGAGGCAGGGAGGGTAAGAAGGAAGGGAGAAGGAGGAAAGGGATAGGGAGGGAAAGTGTGGGAAGTGGAGGGAAGGGAAAAGGAAGGAGAAAGTGGGAGAAGGGAAGGGAATAGGAAAGCAAGGAAGGGATGGAGGAGGGAAGAAGGGAAGGGAAAGGAGGAGGGAAGGACAGGGATGGGGAGGAAGGGGAGGCAGGGAGGGTAAGAGGAAGGGGGGGAGAGTTTGTTTTAAAGAAGGAAAAGAAAATGGATTAAAAAAAGGTGAAGAAAAACAAGAAAAAAAAATAATGTAACTTCATCGACGAAACGAAAAAGAGAGAGAGAGAGAGAGAGAGAGAGAGAGAGAGAGAGAGAGAGAGAGAGAGAGAGAGAGAGAGAGAGAGAGAGAGAGAGAGAGAGAGAGAGAGAGAGAGAGAGAGAGAGAGAGAGAGAGAGAGAGAGAGAGAGAGAGAGAGAGAGAGAGAGAGAGAGAGAGAGAGAGAGAGAGAGAGAGAGAGAGAGAGAGAGAGAGAGAGAGAGAGAGAGAGAGAGAGAGAGAGAGAGAGAGAGAGAGAGAGAGAGAGAGAGAGAGAGAGAGAGAGAGAGAGAGAGAGAGAGAGAGAGAGAGAGAGAGAGAGAGAGAGAGAGAGAGAGAGAGAGAGAGAGAGAGAGAGAGAGAGAGAGAGAGAGAGAGAGAGAGAGAGAGAGAGAGAGAGAGAGAGAGAAGGAAAAAGGACAGAAATGGAGAAAAAAAAATCCCCTCCCTCCTTCCCTCCCGTTAAAATTAAGAGAGGGAAAGAGAGAGGGAGGGAGGGAGGAGGAAAAAAGGTGAGAGAGAAGGATAAAAGGTGAGAGAGAGAGAGAGAGAGAGAGAGAGAGAGAGAGAGAGAGAGAGAGAGAGAGAGAGAGAGAGAGAGAGAGAGAGATAGAGAGAGAGAGATAGAGAGAGATAGAGAGAGAGAGAGAGAGAGAGAGAGAGAGAGAGAGAGAGAGAGAGAGAGAGAGAGAGAGAGAGAGAGAGAGAGAGAGAGAGAGAGAGAGAGAGAGAGAGAGAGAGAGAGAGAGAGAGAGAGAGAGAGAGAGAGAGAGAGAGGAGGAAAAATGGTGGAGGTAATTTTCAGAGGCGGAGGTAAAAGCAGAGGCGGCCTTCACATGTTGGAGGGAACGTGAAAACTATGACGATTACCTTGATAAAGAGGAGGAGGAGGAGGAGGAGGAGGAGGAGGAGGAGGAGGAGGAGGAGGATGGGGTATGGGGTTAAGGAGGGTCTTGTAACTATGTAAAGAATAAAAAAAAGAAGAGGGAGAAGGGGAGGAATGAAGGATGGAAATGAGTAGGCAAAGAGGGGAGATAGAGAGAAATAATAAAGGGGAGGATGATGGGAAAGGGTGATTAAGTAAGGGTGGAAAGGGAGAGATAGAGAGAAAGGGGAAAGGAGAGAGGGAGAGAGAGTGGAAAGGGTTGAATCAGGGAGGGGAAAGAGACGGGTAAGTAGAAGGAAGAGGAGAAAGAGGAGATGAAGGGGAAATGAAAAGGAAAGGAAGGAATGGAAGATGAGAAGAAAGGAAGGGAAAAGAAGAAAGAGAGAAGAGAAAGAAGAGAAAGAAGGTAGGACGAGGAGAGGAAGGAAGAAGAAGGAGAGAGAGGAAAAGAATTAGAAGGAAGGAGGGATGATGAAGAGGAAGAGAGAGAAAGAGGAAGAGAGAGAGAAAGGGGGAGTAAGAGGGAGGGAAGGAAGAGGGGAGGGAGTATGTCGGTGGTGGCGGTGGTGGAGGAAGAAGAAGAAGAGGAGGAGGAGGAGGGGGGAGGCCATCTGCAACCTTCATCATCTAACTGAGATTAAATTTTCCTCTTGAGTGCTAACATCAGGAGGGAGGGAGGGAGAGAAGGAGGGAGAGAAAGAGAAGAGGAGGGAGAGAGAAGAAGGGAGAGATGCAGGAGAGGAGAAGGAGGAAGGGAGGAAAGAGAGGGCGGTAGAGACGGAGGAAGAATGAGAGGGACAGGAAAAGAGGGAGAGAGAGAGAGAGAAAAGTGAAAGGGAGAGGTAATGAGAGAGAGAGAGAGAGAGAGAGAGAGAGAGAGAGAGAGAGAGAGAGAGAGAGAGAGAGAGAGAGAGAGAGAGAGAGAGAGAGAGAGAGAGAGAGAGAGAGAGAGAGAGAGAGAGAGAGAGAGAGAGAGAGAGAGAGAGAGAGAGAGAGAGAGAGAGAGAGAGAGAGAGAGAGAGAGAGGGAAAAGAGAAAAAGAGATTAATAAACTGAAAGAAAAACGAATATTAATAAACGTAGACAAAAATATAAGAAAATAAAACTAGAAAAGAAAGAAAGGAAGAAAGATAGACAGAGAAAACGACTGAGAGAAAGAGAACGAAAGAGAGACAGAGAGACAACGACAGAGAGAAAGATAGAGAGAAAAAACAAAAGACACAGAGAGAGAGAGAGAGAGAGAGAGAGAGAGAGAGAGAGAGAGAGAGAGAGAGAGAGAGAGAGAGAGAGAGAGAGAGAGAGAGAGAGAGAGCAGGGCCATACAAAACCGGGTCTTACGCTGGTGGATTTCGCGGACATTTTCGGAACATTTTCAACGACCACTTAAATAAGACGGTTTTTAGTCCCCAAAGCTGGTGATATTACAGCTGGTGGTGGTGGTGGTGGTGGTGGTAGTCAGGGTGTGGTGAATGGGAAGGGATAGTTCGTGGTGGTGGTGGTGGTGGTGGTGGTGATGATGGTGGTAGTCAGGATGTGTTGAATGGGAAGGGATAGTTCATGGTGGTGGTGGTGGTGGTGGTGATGATGGTGGTAGTCAGGATGTGTTGAATGGGAAGGGATAGTTCATGGTGGTGGTGGTGATGGTGTTGGTGGTGTTGGTGGTGGTCAGGATGTGGTGAATGGGAGAGGATAGTTCGTGGTGGTGGTAGTAGTGGTGATGGTGGTGATGGTGGTGATGGTGATGGTGGTGAATGAGTTTACTTTGTGGTTGATGAGGTTAAAAGGCTGATAGTGGTGATAGGCGAGAGAGAGAGAGAGAGAGAGAGAGAGAGAGAGAGAGAGAGAGAGAGAGAGAGAGAGAGAGAGAGAGAGAGAGAAGAGAAGAGAAGAGAAGAGAAGAGAAGAGAAGAGAAGAAAGACAAAGAGAAAAAGACAAAGAGAAAAGGACAATGAAAGAAAGAAAAAAAAGAAAGAAAGAGGAGAAGAAATACACAAAACACGTAAAAACAAACAAAAAATAAAAATAAAATAAAAATAAAACACCAAAAAATTACAAAACAAAAAATAAAAAATAAAAACGAAAAACAAAAAAACAAACACGAAAAATTAAAAACACAACCACTATAGAGAAAACAAAACAGAAACAAAAACAGAAAAAAACAAAGGACGAACGTATCACAATAAAGCTCAAGAAACATAAAAGCAGAAAAGCAGAAACAGAAGCAGTCGCAGCGGCAGTAATAGCAGTAGTAGTAGTAGTAGTAGTAGTAGTAGTAGTAATAGCAGCAGCAGCAGTAGTAGTAGAAGTAGCAGCAGCAGCAGTAGTAGTAGTAGTAGTAGTAGTAGTAGTAGTAGTAATAATAGCAATAGAAGTAGCAGAATTAAGTTGCCGGAAACACAGCAATCGCAGCAGTAACACGAGGGTGAAAACAGCGCTATGCCACGTTTTATAGTGAGGAGGAGGAGGAGGAGGAGGAGTAAGGGGGAGATGTCCGTTAGTTGGGGGGGGCTTATGCATTGGCTATTGTGATGGTGTAATAAAGAGGTGAGAGAGAGAGAGAGAGAGAGAGAGAGAGAGAGAGAGAGAGAGAGAGAGAGAGAGAGAGAGAGAGAGAGAGAGAGAGAGAGAGAGAGAGAGAGAGAGAGAGAGAGAGAGAGAGAGAGAGAGAGAGAGAGAGAGAGAGAGAGAGAGAGAGAGAGTGTGGGTGTGTGGGAGAGGGGGTGGGGTAGTGTGTGTGTGTGTGTGTGTGTGTGTGTGTGTGTGTGTGTTTGTGTGTTTGTTCTTTATCCTTGTCTATTTCTTTCGTATTCCTCTCCTTCCTCTCTACCTTATATCCCTTTCTGCACCTTTCCATTCTAAATATATCTTTCCACTTTCTCTCTCTGTATTCCTCTATCCCTTTCTACTCCCCTTTCCATTCCTCTCCTTTTTCTTTCCCTTCTACCCCTTTCTGCAACCTTTCCATCCTCTTTCCTCTCCTTCCCTTCTCTTTCTCCTTATCTCTCTCTCTCTCTACCTCTCCTTTTCCGTTCCTTTTTGCATTCCTCTCCATCCTCCTCCCTCTCCTTCCCTCTCTGTCTCTACCTTTCCTTTTCCTTCTCTCTGTCCTTTTCCGTTCCTCTTTGCATTCCTCTCCATCCTCCTCCCTCTCCTTTCCTTCTCTTTCTCCTTATCTCTGTCTCTCATTTTTCTTCTCTCTGCCCTTTTCTATTCCTCTTCTTCCTCTTTCCCTTTCTATTTCTGTTTCCTTCCATCCCTTTCCATTTTTCCTCTCTACATCCCTTTCCTTCCCCTTTCCATTCTACCTCTTTCCTCCTCCTCCCTCTCTCCCCCGTGCCTCCCCCCCTGTGAGTACCCGGGGTCTGCGTCCTCTATGTCCCCGGAGGTGTTCCCCGCGGCGTTATCGGGCGGCGCCGTGCTCTACAAGGCTCGGCCAGGCCCCCATTTAGCCTTTTTTCCCGCACGCAGACGGCGGAGTTGAAGCTGACTGGCCTGAAGGTGCGGGAGTGGTGGTGGTGGTGGTGGTGGTGGTGGTGGAGGTGGTGGTGGTGGTGGTGGTTGGAGGGGGTGATGGAGGTGAACTGAATCGATGTGTGTGTGCGTGTGTGTGTGTGTGTGTGTGTGTGTGTGTATCGTTTTCAGTAGTAGTAGGAGTTGTAGTAGTAGTAGTAGTAGTGGTAGTAGTAGAGGTGAAGAAGGAAGGGAGAGAAAGAGGAAGAAGTGGAGAGAAAAAGACGAAATGTGGAGGAAAGAAAGGAGAGAAAAGTGGAGAATATTTGAGGTGAAGAAAGAAAGGAAAGAGGGAGAGAGAGGAAGTGGAGGAAAGACGGAAAATGGAGGAAAGCAGAGGGAAATGGAGGAATGTGGAGGGAAGTGGAGGGGATGAGAGAGAGAGAGAGAGAGAGAGAGAGAGAGAGAGAGAGAGAGAGAGAGAGAGAGAGAGAGAGAGAGAGAGAGAGAGAGAGAGAGAGAGAGAGAGAGAGAGAGAGAGAAAGGGGAGGGAGTGGGAGAGGGAGATAAGAGGGCATGCAAACAGACACACACTTTATGGCGAGCGGTAAACGGCGCACTCCCAAACAGAACGGGTGCGCCGAGTAACGCTTCCTCGTCCCCGAACGTAAAATTCTCGAAAAAAAACTTATAATTAATGTGTTTTGCCGCGTAAGTGCACGGCTGAACTTTTTTTTTTTGTTTTGCTTTTTTTTTTTTGGAATTTAAGTGAAGGATTTTTTTTTTCCTTTTTATTTTTTTTGGTTATTTTTGTTATATTTTTGTTTTGATTTTTGTCTTCACTGTCTTCGCCTCTTTCATCTTCACACGTATTTTCTTTCTTTTCATTCTTCTTTTCTTCCTTCCTCTCGTCCTCCTCCTTATGTCTCTCTTTCTTCACTCCTCCTCCTCCTCCTTTCTTCTGCTTACTTTATCCTTCTCCTCCTCCTCTTTCTCCTTGTTTTCCTTCTCTCTCTCCTCCTCCTTTTCATCTTCCTTCTCTTCCTCCTACTCCAATTCTTCTTTCTTTTCTTCCTTATCATTCTATCTCTTTTTCTGTCACTGTTTCTTCTCTCTTCCCTTCTTCTTCCTATTCCTTCTTCCTTTCCCTTTTCTTTCTCTCATTCCTTCACCTCTTCCTCCATTTCCTCTCTTTTCGCTTTCCTCCGACTCCACAATTTTCGTCTTCTCCTCCTCCTTCTTCTCCTTCGCCTCCTCCTCCTCCCACTCTTCCTTCGCCTCCTCTTCCTCCTCCTCCTCCTCCTCCTTTTTCTTTTCGTACTTCAGACACAAATAACAGAGAATATTGCAACCCTTAGAGAGTCTTTTATCTTTCTTCCTCCTCCTCCTCCTCCTACTCTTCCTCCGTGACTTCCTCTTCCTTACCAAAGACACGTGACTCCCTTGAAACTCTTGAAAGGAAAAGAAGAAAAAAAGAAATCTTGTGAGTATTTTTCTACTTTTACACATGAGAGAGAGAGAGAGAGAGAGAGAGAGAGAGAGAGAGAGAGAGAGAGAGAGAGAGAGAGAGAGAGAGAGAGAGAGAGAGAGAGAGAGAGAGAGAGAGAGAGAGAGAGAGAGAGAGAGAGAAAACAGACAGACGGGGAGAGAGACAGTAACCAGGACTCAATTTGTTTACACCACCACCACCACCACCACCACCACTACCACCACAACCACCACCACCACCACCACCACCTCCAGGAACATGGGGGTAAAGAGTAAACACACACACACACACACACACACACACACACACACACACACACACACACACACACACACACACGCCCACACACACACCTGCATCAACACACGGCCCTCTCTCTCTCTCATTCATACTTCTATCTATGTTCATTTTCCTTGTCTTATTTTTTTTCTTTTTTCTTGTTTTTTTTCGCTTTCTTATTTTTTCTTTATGTTTTATTTCCATTGTTCTAAGCTTTTTCTCTTTCTTTTTTTTCTTTTCCTTTTTTTCTATATTTCATTCTGTGCATATTCGATTTTCTGGTCTCGTATCTTAACTTTTTTTTGTAATATTTTTTTTCTTTTTTTGTTTTTTTTTCGCTTTCTTTTTTTCTTTATGTTTTATCTTCTTCTTCTTCTTCCTATGTTTCTTCCTTCTTTCTCTCACCTTGTATCTTTCTCGTTCTTTATTTCTTTCTCTGTTTCCCTGTTTCTCTTTTTTTTTCTTCTTCCCCTTTATTCCTATTTTATTTTCTTCCACGTTTCTCCCTTCTTTCTCTTAGCTTGTATTTTCTTCCTTGTTCTTTGTTTTTCTCTAGGTTTTTCTGTTATTCTTTTCTTTCCTTCATTTCTGATTCTTCTTATTCCCATGTCTCTCTTTCTCTTCCCTGTATTTCCTTATTCTTTACTTTTGCTCTCTCTCTCTTTTCTTTCGACTTCCTGCATACCTTCATTTTTCTTTTATTTCTACCTCCATTTTCCTTCCCTTCCCATGTTTTCCCTTTTTCTGTCCCCTCTTTCGCTTCCAACATCAATTTCTTTACTTCCTCTTATTTATCACCTTCCCCTCTATCTCACTCTTTCATTGCACGCTTCCAGATCCATTTGTTTGTTTTTTCTCCTTTATTCTGTTCCTCTATGTCTCTCTTTCAGGTTAATTTTCTTTACTTTCCATTCTTTATCATTTTTTTCCCTGCCTCTCTTTTGTTCATCTCTTTTCCTTCTATCTCCTTCTTTTCTTTGTACTCTTTCTGTATTATTTGCTTATTCCTTCTCTCTATGTCTCTCTTTCAGGTTAATTTTCTTTACTCTCCATTCTTTATCATTCTTTTTATTGCCTCTCTCTTGTTTATCTCGTTTTCCTTCTATCTCCTTCTTTCCTTTGCACTCTTCCATTTCCATTTGTTTATTCCTTCTCCTCATGTCTCTCTTTCAGCTTCATTTTCTTTACTTTCCATTCTGTATAGTTCCTTTTTATCTCCTTTTCCTTCTATCTCCTTTTCATCACGCTCTTCCACTCTTATTTCTTTATTCTTCATCTTTATTTCTTCTCCCCACGTCCCTCTTTCAGCTTAATTTTCTTTACTCTCCATTCTTTATCGCTCTTTTTATCTCCTTTTCCTTCTATCTCCTTCTTTTCATTACGCTCGTCCACTCTTATTTCTTTATTCCGTTTCTTCATGTCCCTCTTTCAGCTTAATTTTCTTTACTCTCCATTCTTTATCGCTCTTTTTATTGGCTCTAATCTTCCTTTACTGCTCGCTCTTGTCCCTCGTTCGTTCTCTCTTTAAAGTCAAGCCAAACTACATTGCACAAAGAGTTAACAACAACCTTACTCTTCACCTTTACTTCCTACCTGTCCTTACTTTCTAACACCCTTACTTTTTCTACCTGTACTTTCCATCTGTCCTTTCCACTTGTCTTGTCGTCTGGCCACACCTTCGTCCTTACCTGAAAATAATAGAAAGAGAGAGAGTTAGGGTAATGGTTGGGGGAAGTAATGGGTAAACATTAGATTTCAAGGTGAGTTATATAATTCAGATTATGTAGTTTCCGGAGGAGGAGGAAACATGGTAACATGGAAACATGGAAATGCAGGCAACATAAAGCCTATTGGCTCATCACGAGGTTGCCCGCTCTGCTAATTTAATCTGCTTGAGTCACTTCGTGCCGGTAGAGCAGATGTAAGCGCTTCGGTATGCAGTTTATTCCTGAAGCAGCGAAATGACGTCGAATCGATTTTTAAAGGAATTGATGGTATTCGCACGTACTGCTTCTGCGGGAAGATTGTTCCAGTGGCGGACGACTCGGTTTGAAAAGAAACTCCTAGAGGAAAAGGTCGAGTCGCTTGAGTCGTTCCTCGTACACGGTTGAGCCCTTAAGGCTGGAATCATTTTCGTAGTGCGGAGGAGGAGGAGGAGGAGGAGGAGGAGGAGGAGGAGGAGAAGAACAAGAACAAGAGGTAGAAGAAGGAGAACAAGAACAACAAAAAATACAAAAATAAAAGAAAAAGAATAAAGAAGGATAAGAAGAAGAAAGGGAGGAGAGTGCAGGAGGAAGTCTTGCAAGTGTTTGAAAAAGGAGAAGCGTGAGGATATACCAAAAGAGAGTGAAAAGGGAGGACTTCAAGGAGAGGAAGAGGAGGAGGAGGAAGAGGAATAATAATGAGACAGGAAGAGGAGGGGAAGAAGGAACAGGACGAGGAGGAGGAGGAGGAGGAGGTTGTTAAAAGAAGAGGAGGAGGAGGAGGAGAAGGAGGAGAGAAGAGTAAACAGTGAGAAAGGAAGTGAGAGAGAGAGAGAGAGAGAGAGAGAGAGAGAGAGAGAGAGAGAGAGAGAGAGAGAGAGAGAGAGAGAGAGAGATAGAGAGAGAGAGAGAGAGAGAGAGAGAGAGAGAGAGAGAGAGAGAGAGAGAGAGAGAGAGAGAGAGAGAGAGAGAGAGAGAGAGAGAGAGAGAGAGAGAGAGAGAGAGAGAGAGAGAGAGAGAGAGAGAGAGAGAGAGAGAGAGAGAGGGAGAGAGAGAGAGAAGACAAGGGAGAGAGAGACGATTCGGTAAAAAAAAAGAAAAAAGAAAAAAAAAAGAAAGAGAAAAAAGAAGAAAGTAATCCATTCCTCTCTTTTACAACGATCAAAAAAATAAAGAAAATAAAGAAAACCGAAAAAAAACACGAAACCCAAAAACTTATACCCAAAAAATACAGAAAACACAAAAACAAATATACAAAAACAGCAAAAAAAGAGAAGAAGAGAAAGAGAGAGAGAGAAAGAGGAGAAAAAGATAGAGAAAAAAGAAATGGACAGAGGAGGGAGAGAGGCACAGAGGTAGAAAGATAGAGAGGGGATTTGAGGGGATTGAGGAGGCGATGAGGCGGAGGAAGAGGAGGAAGGGAAGGGAGGAGAAGAGGGAACGAAAAGAGGAAGAGGGAAGGAGAACAAATATATGACAAAGAAAGGAAGGGGAGAAGAGGAAGATAGAGGAGAGAAGGGGAGGAAAAGGGAGGAGGAAAGGAAATGAAAGAATGAAGAGAGAAAGTGGGAATGGGAAGAAAGATATGACAAAGGAAGGAAGGGGAGAAGAGGAAGATAGAGGGAAGAAGGGGAGGAAAAGGGAGGAAGAAAGGGTATGAAAGAATAGAGGAAGAGGGAAGGAAGGGGAGGAAAGATATGGCAAAGAAAGGGGAGAAGGGGAGGAAAAGGAAGGAGGAAAGGGAATGGAAAGATAAGAGGAAGAGGGAAGTGGAACGAAGATATGTCAAAGAAAGGGGAGAAGAGGGGAAGGAAGGAGGGGACGAGGAAAGGGAACTAAGAGAGGAAGAGAGAAGGGAAAGGAAAAATGTTGACTAAGGGAGAGAAACAAGAATAATGGGAAGGACGAAGAGACGGGAGAGAGGAAGGGAGGAAGAACGGGAGATAAAGGAGAAATAGAGAAGAGGAAGAAAGGGATGAAGAAGGAAGGAAACAAGAAAAAAAATAACTAGGGATTGAGAGGAAGGAAGGAAGTAGGGAAAGTGGACGAAAGGAGGAAGAGGAAAGGGGAAAAAAGTGATAAGGGATAAAGTGGGGAAGAGGGGGAGGAGGGGAAGACACACACACACACACACACACACACACACAACCCCCTCCTCCCCTCCCCTCCCAACACAACTACACTCAACAACCCTTACACACAATCATTCCCAGTATAACTTTGCAATCTGTACAGCGAACTCGCACATATACATTAACTAATTCATATACACGTTCACGGGTAGAAATTCAATTAGTACGGTATTCATACATTGCGTCGAGCCAAGGTGCGCTGTGATTGGCTGGTCGAGATTAATATACAGGTGAGTCTCATCTTCATTAATTGGTTACCTGTGGCTTATGTGGGGTAATGAGATATGCAGGTAGATGTAGAATTAGCACCTGCTCTCTCTCTCTCTCTCTCTCTCTCTCTCTCTCTCTCTCTGTGTGTGTGTGTGTGTGTGTGTGTGTGTGTGTGTGTGTGTGTGTGTGTGTGTGTGAAGGATGTTGGGTTTGTAGCTCTTTCCTGTTGTTGTTGTTTTCTTTTCTTTTTGTTTTGTTTTTGTTCGGTTTTTATATTTTTTTCTCATTTTTCTTCTGCGTCTTTTTGCTTTTTTTCTTCATATTTTTTCTTTGCTTCTTTTACTGTATTCCTTTCATATTCTTGGTCTTGTTTTCCTTTTTCTCTTTCTTCTCTTTCCTTCCTTCCTTGTTCTTGCTTTTTCTTATTTAACTTCTTCAACTTCTTTCTCTTCTTTTTTGTCTTTCCTTTCTGGTTCTCGCTCTTGGTTGTTGCTTATTTTCTTCTTTTTCTTCGTCACACCGTTCCCTTTCCTTTAATTCTTCTTTACAATTCCCTACCACACATATATACTAATAAAATCAATCTACCACTCTCCCACAAATCAATCTTTCCTTACCAATACTTCTACTACACACACACAAAGAAAAACAAAACAAAAACTAAACAAAACTCATAAATCCCAGGCAGCCAACACATTCAAAAACTCCCTAATAACACTAATAATAACTCCACCAATATCGAGACCTTTTTATGGCGGCAATATTTATCAAAACTTTCTCTTCGCCTGATCGCCTTTTACGGCCGCAAGTTGCTCAAAGTCTCATTCTTCGAGTTTAATGACTTCGGGTGCAAGCAGAAACCTTTGCCCCGGCGCTCCCTTCTTCCTGCAGAGGGCGAATCACACGAGGGGAGAGGGAAGGGAGGGGAGAGGGATGTGAAGGAATGTGAGGGAATGTGAGGGGAGACAGCTCAGCTACAGCGAGGGGAAGGAAGGGGAATAGAAAGAAGGGGAAGCAACCTGACCACAGCGAGGGGAAGGGAGGGGAGGGGAGGGGAGGGGAGAGAAGGGGAGGGGTGGTGAACAGAGAGAAGGAGAGGGAAGGAGAGGGGGAGGGAAGAATGGATGGATGGGGAGGGGAGAGGAGGGAAGGGAAGAAGAGGGGTGGCTAGTGAAGGGGAGGGTAGCCTAACTAAAGCGAGGGGAAGGGAAGAGAGGGAGGGGAAGGGGAGGGGAAAGGAGGGGAGGAGCTGAACCTTTATCACATGAATATTTCCGTGGCGCTCATGATGAGTTATGCGCCGAGTCTTCCGTCCGCGAGTTCCGTTAGTAAGGAGCGCGGCGCGGGGGGGGAGGGGGGGCTATCAATACTGGTCTCTTATGTATGGCTGTGTGTCTCGTGACACTGTGTATGTACCTTATGATACGCGTGTTCCTCTTCATTATGGAGTTGTGTTTCTTGGTGTTGGAAAAGTTTATTTGTGTATTCATTAATTTTGGTTTAGGAAAGTTATATGAAGTATTCGAATTTTTATCGGCGTCCATCTTCTTGTTCTTGTTGTTCTCTTCAAGTTGTTTTCCTGGTTCACCCATGCATTGTAGACATAAGGGAAAGAGAAGGAAGGAAGAGAAGAGG
Source organism: Eriocheir sinensis (assembly GCF_024679095.1). Lineage (NCBI taxonomy): Eukaryota > Metazoa > Arthropoda > Malacostraca > Decapoda > Varunidae > Eriocheir > Eriocheir sinensis. The sequence continues at coordinate 14,510,872 of NC_066519.1, forward strand.
AAGAGAAAAAAATGAAAGGAAGGAAGGAAGAGAAGAGGAAGAGAAAAAAATATATGTTAGTGAGAAATATTATTTTTTTATCTATGACTCCAAAGACACCCTAACGTCCTTTTATCTCTATTTAAAGCCACCCTAACAACCGTCACTCACTCGGCGTGCCTCATCTTATATATGTCTTTCCATCAATTTCACCCTCGTTAGGTCGACCCTCGTTTGCTATCAGTACTTCAGTAGCCACGCGCCATCCATCAGCGCGTGAATGTTTCTTTGAGATAATGTGATGGACGGCACAACTTACGTCCCTCCCATTGCCCATGAGTGCTAATGTTTCAGGCACACATATATAATACTTGAGTGTGTGTGTGTGTGTGTGTGTGTGTGTGTGTGTGTGTGTGTGTGTCATTAACTTCACCCACGGTTTCTCTCTATTTAAAACTTCAAGATAACGTAATGGCGGAGCACTGTCTGCGAGATACATTTCCCATCCCTATGATTCTTGCTCCTTTAATCTCTTTTTCGTCTTCATGGATAGAAACATTCCCTCCCTCCACCATCAGTGGTCCAGTGTAACACGGATTGACTCCTTTAAAAACAAGCTTGACCGTCACTTCCTTGAACTTAATATTAACTAGAGTAGAAAAGCAACGTTTTCGAGCCATCTGATTAATGTAAAATCACTTAGGTTTAAGGACAGACCACCTAGTCTGGACCACGGGGTCTGTGTGGTCTGATTTTCTATGTAATTCTGATAACTTCAAAGGTAATCCCTCAATAAGCCTATGCCTACAAGTCTTCCTATAACGCTAACAAACGACTGATGTAATTATTTCCATCTCTAATATTCTCTTCCCAAACTGTTTCTTTACCTAGTTTCTCTACATCCCAAACGCTTTCAGATAACATAACAGCGCATACTCAAAACAGCACACCTCCTCTCTCCCCCTCCTCCTCCTCCTTCTCCTTCAAGTTCCCCTCCCCCTCCTACTGTCGCGTCTATTTCCGTCCGCGTCGCTCCCTCCCTTCCCCGCCCTCCGCTCCCTTCAAGTACATTATTCCGAGGCAGGTGAGAGCGGCGGAGTGCGGCGGAGAGGCGGCGTTTATCATATCGATTAATCTACTTCCCTCGCGATGTGCCTGGCCGATAGACGGAAGGCGAAGAAAACGAGGAGAGGGGGAGAGAGAGGGATGGAAGGAGGAGAAGGGAGGGAGGAAGAGGGAGAGAGAGAGGGGAATGAACGGTGTGGAGTAAGATGAAGATAGAAGGGAAAGGAAGAGTGAAGAAGGAAAACAGGAGTGAAAAAGAGAGGTATAGAAAATTGAACAACGGAAAAGAAGAAGAAAGAGAGAATAAAAAGAGAAGAGGAAGGAAGGAGGAAGGAAAAGAGAAAGACTAAATGTTAATGAGCATGAAATGGGTAAGAAAGAGGGAGGGAAGAGTGAACAAGCAGAAATGGAGGAAGAAGAATGAGGGGAAGAGAGAAGAATAATTAATTGGGAGAGGAAGAATTAGAAGAAAGGGGAAGAGAGGGAGAGTGAAAAGAAAAGGAAATGGAGAACAGAGAAAAGAAGAGAAGGAAGAAGAATCAATAGCAAGAAAAGAAAGAAAACAAGACGAAGAAGATAATAAACAGTGAAAAGAAGAAGAAGGAGAATGAGGGAAAGACAATAATGATAATAGGGGAGGAAAGGAGAGAGAGAGAGAGAGAGAGAGAGAGAGAGAGAGAGAGAGAGAGAGAGAGAGAGAGAGAGAGAGAGAGAGAGAGAGAGAGAGAGAGAGAGAGAGAGAGAGAGAGAGAGAGAGAGAGAGAGAGAGAGAGAGAGAGAGAGAGAGAGAGAGAGCACATTAATCACACTCTTCCCATCATCCTTAAGTATAGATAGACCTAGTAATGGCCGTGTGTGTGTGTGTGTGTGTGTGTGTGTGTGTGTGTGTGTGTGTGTGTGTGTGTGTGTGTGTGTGTGCGTGTGTGTGTGTGTGTGTCAAGATTAATCGTACTTTCGCTATTAAGTTCAATGTCGCGTTCTTATCAATGGCTTTCTTTGTCTCTCTTTCTTTGTTCTTGTTGTTTCTTTGTCTGTGTCTTTGTTTCCTTTCTTCGTGTTATTAATTTTCTCCGTTTTTTATATTTATTTTCATTTATGTATTACTTCCTTTCTTTCCTTCCTTCCTTGCTTCGTCCATTCACCAATCCATTTTCTTCTTTCTTTCTTAATTTTTTTCTGTCTTTCCTCTCCTCTCCTTTCCTTTCCTTTACCCCACTCTCTCCTTCATTCCTCTTCCTTTCCCTTCCATTCTCTTCTCTTCTTTTCTTGTCCTTTCCTTTCCTTTCCCTTCCTTTATTTTCCTTCCCTTTCCTTTCCTTCCCTTCCCTTTCCCTTTCCCTCCCTCTCATCCTCTCTCCCTCTTATCCTCCCTCTTACTTTCCCTCTCCTTCTCCTTCCCTTCCTCCCAGCCAGCCAGCGACGCGTGGATAGCCCGGTAAACACACTCCAGACACACATAAAGGACACAATAACAGCGTGATATGCAGGCTCGCGGGGAGGCTGACGTGTACACCGGAGCCTGTTGTTGTTACCTGTTTGCTGGGCGCGGTTCTTTTCCCCCCTCCAGCTTCAAATCTTGTCCTGTACGCCGCCCGACCTACTCAGCCTCCTCCGTCTCCTCCTCCTCCTCCTCCTCCTCCTACTACTACTACTACTACTACTACTGTTTGTCTCTGTTTTTCTCTCCTCTTGTAAGCCTGATAACGTAAGCATCTTGTGAACCTGATTTTTACCTGCACTTGAACTTGACTAAAAAGTGACGAACACACCCTACTACTACTACTACTACTACTACTACTACTACTTTGTTGCTCTGTTTCGCTCTCCTTTTGTAAGCCTGATAACGTAAGCATCTTGTGAACCTGATTTTTACTTGAACTTGAACTTGACAAAAAAGTGACGAACAGATAACAGAAGAGGTTTCAAAAGAATTAAAAATGTATTATGAAAAACGTAAAAAAGGAAGTAAATAATCGCACAAAGAGAGAATAAAGAAAGTAAAAAACGTTTGAATCTATACTTTTCAACACAGTGACGGAGAGTAAATATATAAGAAAGAAAAATAAATAATAAATAAATAGATGAATATATAAATACATAAAGAAATACGAACTCTTGACACCAACACGGAAAAAAGAGAAAGAAAGCGAGAAGTGTGTGTGTGTGTGTGTGTGTGTGTGTGTGTGTGTGTGTGTGTGTGTGTGTGTGTGTGTGTGTGTGTGTGTGTTTGAGTAGGTGATGGATCTAAGGAGTGTCAGTATCTTCGTTTCGGCGGAGCGTGATGAGAGCGGAGGAACCTTTCATCTTGAGGCGGCGAAGGAGGAGGAGAAGGAGCCTGGCGAAGGAGGAGGAAGAAGAGAAGGCGAAGAAGGAGAAGGAGCCGGGCGAAGTAGGAGACGAAGGAGGTGGGTGAGGCAGTTGACTGAAGGAGAGAGAAAAAAAGGAGACAGCAGGTTAAGGCAGATATAGAAGAAGACGGAGGAGGCGAAGAAGACGAAGGAGGAGGAGGCGAAGTAGATGGCTGAAGAAAGAAAGAGGATAAAGAAATAACAGGTGAAGATAGGTGTAGGAGAACGAGGAGGCTTTGGATGAAGTAGGTGGCTGAGGAAAGAGGGAGGAAATCAAAAGCAGCAGGCAAAGGAACAGGTAAAAGAGGAAGAGACGGAGAAGCTGGCCGAGGTTGACTGAAGGAAGGAGAAAAAGGAATCATCAGGTCAAGATAACAAGTTCCATCGAGGTCACCTTTCCAAGCATACAAGACACAATCAACACTCCTTTTCCACCCAAACTTATCTATACCCATTCAAAAACACCATAATCAAACACACAAACCTCCATACCAGTAATCCAAAGACAAGACACCTCAACCCAGAAAAGCTAAACCGTGGTCCAACCTTTCCCGGCACAAATCTTCAGTACCCGGAGAACAGAGACCAAGTACTATATATATATATTTTTTCCTCTCTCAGCCCGTACGTCCATTTCCTCGGTCCATAAAGGGAGGGACTGGCCGCGGCGGATACACGAGGGAAAAAATCTGTCAGCTACATAACCGGACAGGAAACAGGATGGCCCAAGAAAGAGGAGGAGGAGGAGGAGGAGGAGGAGGAGGAGGAGGAGGAGGAGATGGAAGAGGAGGAGGAGCAGGATGAGGAGGAGGAGGAGGAATAGAAGATAAGTAGGAAAAGGAAATGGAAGAGGAGGACGAAAAGGAGGAATCAGAGAGGAAAAATGATAAGTAAAATGAAAAAGAGGGGGAGGAGAAGAAAGAGGAGAAAAAGATGAGGGAGAAAAGGAGGAGGAAGAGGACGAGGAAGAAGAGGACAAGGAGGAGAAAATGAAGGAAGGAGAAAGAGGAAGAGAACAAGGAGAAGAAAGAAAAGGAGGCGAAAGATAAGGAGGAGGAGGCGGAGTAGAAGTAGGAGAAAGATAAGGAGGAGGAGGAAGAAGAGGAATAAGGAGGAAGAAAAAAAAGAAGGCCGCTCCGAGCTCCGTGTATCAAGGCTTTGCTCACTTTGTCTCGGGACCTCGTTTTCTTCGTCTTCTTTGAGCCCTCGATCCCGGCCGGTGTGTGTGTGTGTGTGTGTGTGTGTGTGTGTGTGATCAAAGCGGAAAAGAGACCCCTCAACCCAGTGACCTCAAGTTCGAATCCGGGTTAGAAATCTCGGTACTACTTCTTCCTCCTCCTCCTCCTCCTCCTCCTCCTCCTCCTCTTCTCCTCCTCCTCTTCTCCTCCTCCTCCACTGGTTGTTAAGTTGCTTCTTCTGATTGAGTTTTTTTATTTATTTATTTTTTTACTTAATTTTTTTTATGTTGTTTGTTGTTTGTTGTTGTTGTTTTTGTTGTTGTTGTAGTTGTTGTTGCTGTATTATGAGGAATTTATTTGTTTTCTGTTTTCTTGGAATTTCTCTTTTTATTCTTTCAGTTTTTTTTCAGTTAAGGTCAAATATTGTTTTTGTTCCCTCTTCCTGTTTTATTTTTTTCCTTTCCGTCAGTCCCTCTTATCTTTTGCATCCATGTCTGTCTGCTCATCGAGGGGACTGTTCAGAACTATATTTTCCCCTGTATAACCCTTTCATAGATCTCAATACTAATACTGATACTAATAATTTCAACGGTCCCTCAACCTCAAAATCTTCAGCCCAGAATCTAATACTAATACTAACAATAACACAAAGAATTTCAAAAGTCCCTCAACCTTACAAAATCTTCAACCCAGAATCTAATACTAATACTAATACCTATAATTTCAACAGTCTCTCAACCTCACGATCTTCAGCCCAGAATATAATACTACCACTGATACTAATACGGATAACTTCAACAGACCCTTAACCCCACAAAATCTTCAGTCCAGAACCTCAGCCCGAAGCAGCCCGGGAAAGCCCACCCAGACCACCCCGCGCCGTAGCTTAATAATTACCCAAGTGAAAAACCCAGCGCCTAATGACGGTAATGAAGCGATTCCCAGATAATTTCAGGCTAAATTGCATCACGCTGACGTCACGCGGAGAATGCCGACGCACCCCATAAACAGTTTTCTAATTATCGCCCTTGTTTTCCCCTGAGAGAGAGAGAGTGAGGGAGAGAGGGAGAGAGAGAGGGGAAGGGAGAGGGAGAGAGTACGGGACGATGAACACAGCAGGAGGGTGAATAAGAGGAAGAGGAGGAGGAGGAGGAGGAGGAGGAGGAGAGACAGGTAGGAAAGTAGGCTAGGGGATGAAGAAGAGGTAGAAGGTTGGTATGGAGGAGGAGAAAGGAGGAGGTAGGAGGAGGAAGAAGAGGAGGAGGAGGAGGAGGAGGAGGAGGAGGAGGAGGAGGAGGAGGAGGCGGAGGAGGAGGAGAAAGAAAAAGAAAAGAGAAGACGAAGAAACAAAGGAAAAGGAAGAGTAAGGAAAGATAGAAAAAAGAGAATGGTGTAAAATAAACAGAAAGAAGACGAAGAAGAAGAAAGAGAAGGGAAAGTAAGCACAGAAAAAGAGAAGGAACAGAAGGAAAGAGAGAGAAGGCAAAGAAGAAGCAAAAGAAGAGAAAGTAAGAATTGAAAAGAGGGAGAAGAGAAGAGAATGAGAAACAAGACGAAGAAGACGAAGAAATAGAAGAGAAAGTAGGAATAAAAATAGTAAAAAGAAAATATAATGAGAAACAAGGCGAAGAAGACGAAGAAATAGAAAAGAAAATAAGAATAAAAATAGAGGAAGAAGAGAAGAGAATGAGAAACAAGACGAAGAAGCCGAAGAAAACGAAAAAAAGTGGAAAGATAAAAAATAAAAAAAACCGACGAGGAAGAGAAATGACAATATTCGTACCGTCGTTATTACTTGCACTACGTATGATGGGATTCACTGAGCCACGAATCCTTATCCACGTCTGGGAGCGGATCAGGGAGGAGTGAACACGCTTGGGTCGGTATTGCCAGACGCTACTGCCTCTCACATCAACTACTTCCAAAGGCCAAAGAGGAGACTAGTCGAGTTCTAATACGTGTTTTCTTAGGTCCATGGTACAGAGGAAGGGTCAGACTACCACCAGGGTCATTAAACTACCTGTGGAAATGCCTACAACTCCTACGAAAGCCTTGTGTGTGTTTGGGCGGAGGAATGTTTAAGAATTTGTCCACCAGCGCGGCGCCGACGTCTTCCGGGAACGAGATCAAGGCGTCTATTGCCATCCCGGAACTGCCAGACTCCCACAATACCTCGGTCTCATTATTGGAACCTGACCTAACGCTTGGTTGTGTTGCGCTGTGATTGAGGATACGCTGTCAGTCTTCAGAAAATCTCGTTACCACTTTAAGAATGCTTCAGACACGTTATTGGAACCTCTCTAGCGTTGAGATGTGTGTGTTAAGGTTAAGGATACATTCTTAAGTCTTCAGAAAAGGTCGTTACCACTTCCACTTAGGCCTGGACGTTATTGGAATCTGTTTGAAGTGTATTGAAGTCGAAGATACACTGTCAGTCTTAAAAAAAAGTTCGTTAATACTTTTACAATGCCTCAGAAATGTTACTGGAACCTGCCTAACATTGAAAAGTGTGTGCTAAAGTTGAGGAATACTGCGAGTCTTTAAAAAAATCGGTACCACTTCAACATTGCCTCAGAAACTTTATTGGAACCTGGCTAGCGTTGAAATGTGCATGCCATGATCGAGGGTACACTATCAGTCTTCGGAAAAGTACATCACCAGCCCCGGACGTTATTGGAACCTGCTTGATGTTGAAATGTGCGTGCTGTGATCGATAATACACCATCAGTCTTCGGAAGAGTACGTTACCAGCCCCGGACGTTATTGGAACCTGCTTGACGGTGAGGAGTAGTGCGCGCCAGTCTTCACAAAGGGCCGTTCCTAGTGACTCCCGCCGCAATCTTTCGTCTGTGGCTTCGCTCCGAGGTTCGCTTAAGCCGGATTTCGCGACGTTCTCATATTCCTCCCAAGATCTGAGACGGGATGAGGTTTTCCTGAGCCGTATTAATAAGAGAGCTGGGAAATTATGGAGCCGGATGAGATAGGAGAGTCGAGGAGAGGCTGAGTGGAAAATACGAGATAATTCGGTAATAAGGGGAAGTATTTTTATAGAGGAAGCGTTCGCGGGAGAATTTGCGAATTATCGATAACAACCTCCGTAAGTTTAGCGCAATGGAGGGTTGTCAGAGAGAGCGAAAGAAGGAGAAATGATGAAAGGAACGAAGAATCAGGCAAATTACCCTTGGAAATAGAAAGAGATGAGAAAGAAGAGGAAATAAAGGAAGGAACGAAGAATCACGCAAACTACCCTTGGAAATAGAGAGCGATAATAACTGGGGGATGAAATAGAGGCCGAGTACGTAAACTGAAGTGAAAATAACTATTCTAAATTCAACGTTTGAGAGGTTACGGAGAGAGCGAATGACGGCAAAATACAGGAGGAAAGACTAAAATGAACTAGAAAATGTAATAGCGCAAGAACTTATAGAAATCATAATAAGGAAAAAAGGATACAATTAAAATGGAAATGGAAAGAGAACAAATGAGATAGAAACCAGAACACGAGAACTCGTAGAAAAAATAAGAAAAACAACACCAATACCCTAGACTTGGATATATAACAAATAAAGTAAACAAACAAACAAACAAAAAAGAAGACAAAAAACATTCTTATCGCCTCCATATCACTTCAGAAAACAAACACAACTGGAAAAAAAAAACATCTTCGTCACTTAAAAAAATACTATAAACAAAACAAAAAAACGAAAAAAATAACACTATCAACTCCACGTCCCTTAATAAACAGCAATACCAATAACAATCACAAGCCTAGCGACCCAAGAACCAGCAGTGCGGCGCGGGTTGCCTCCTCTGCCTCCCACCAGTCACCGTCTCTCGTACCCTGGGCCACGCTGCAATTGGCTCGGCGGGACGCTCAGGTGAACAAACCAATCCTGCTACCTGGCCCATCAAGGTACAGGTGAGGCTTACTCGTGAACCTGATGGAGGGGGCGAGGAGGGAAGGAGGGGAGAGGGGGGAGGGAGATGGGGGAGAGCATGTGAGAGAGAGAGAGAGAGAGAGAGAGAGAGAGAGAGAGAGAGAGAGAGAGAGAGAGAGAGAGAGAGAGAGAGAGAGAGAGAGAGAGAGAGAGAGAGAGAGAGAGAGAGAGAGAGAGAGAGAGAGAGAGAGAGAGAGAGAGAGAGAGAGAGAGAGAGGGGGGGGGGGGAAGTAGGGGGAGGGAAGAGAGGAAGGGAATTCAGAGATGTAGTAGATTGGAGATACAGGATAGGAATTGGAAGGAAGAGGAAGGGAAAAGAGATAAAAGGGTGGTAAGAAAAGAGAGATGGAAGAACAGGGAGAGAGAGGAAGGAGAATTGGAGGAAAAAGAAGGGTTATGAGGGAAGATAGAGAGAGTAAAGGGGGATGAACGAGAGGAATGGGAGGGGAGGGAGGAGGGTGATAAGAGAAGAAAGGAGGGAGGAAAGTGGGCAAGGAACGAAAGAACGGGAAGGATGGAAGGGAAGGGAAAGGAAAGGACGAAGAGGAAAGGGAAGGGAAAAACGGATAGTGTAAGGGAAGGGAATGGAACAGCAGGAAGGGTGTTGTGGGAAAGGGTGTTAAGGGAAGGAAAGGAAAGAGCAGAAAGATGGCAAGGGGAGGTAGAGTAGGTTAGGTAGGGTAAGGGAAGGGAAGGGAAGGAAAGGAAAGGGAAGGGAAGGGAAGGGGCGTTAAGGGAAGGGAAGGGAAGGGAAGGGATGGAGCGTTAAGGAAAGGGAAGGGAAGGGAAGGGAAGGGAAGGGAAAGGAAGGGAAGGGAAGGGATGTTAAGGGAAGAGAAGGGAAGTGGCATTAAGGGAAAGGAAGGGAAGGGAAGGGAAAGGAAGGGGGATTAAGGGAAGGGAAGGGAAAGGAAGGGAAGGGAAGAGGGATTAAGGGAAGGGAAGGGAAGGGGGATTAAGGGAAGGGAAGGAAAGAGAAGGGAAGGTAACAGAAGATAAGAGAAGGGAAGGGAAGGAAAGGAGCGTTAAGGGAAGGGAAGGGAAGGGAAGGGAAGGGAAGGGAACCGAAGGGAAGGGAAGGGAAGGGAAGCGAGGGGAAGGGAAGGGAAGGCACGCACGTTAATGGCACGGGGAAAAATATTGATAAAAAAAAATCAATTAAAACTGAGCGCTTTTCGATGTTGCGTGAAATTGAATTCGGTTTCTTAATTGGCCGATTATAAACACTACCTGTACGTGCGTGCGTGCGTGTGTGTGTGTGTGTGTGTGTGTGTGTGTGTGTGTGTGTGTGTGTGTGTGTGTGTGTGTGTGTGTGTGTGTGTGTGTGTGTGTGTGTGTGTGTGTTATCTTGTTTTTGTGTTTTAATGATTTCTATTTTCATATTTTCTTTTTCCTTTTTTTTCTATACTTATTTTTTTATGTTATTTATTTTTCTATTATCACTGTTTTGTCTCATTTTTTTCTATTTGTTCTTTATTTTTTCATGTTTGTTTGTCATCCTATTTATTCTTTATTTATTGTCTTTTATCCTTTTCTGTCTTTATAATCCTTTTTTTTAAGCAAACAAAGTATATTTCCTTAACCCTTTTACTGTTTCCTTATAGATACAAAATAATCGTGTAAACCGAAATCGCGTTAAACCAAACCGAATTATTTGGAAACGTAATATCATAAAGAAAACGATAACTTCTTTTAATTACTTTATGAAACACAGGGAGAGGAAGAAGGAGGAGGAGGAAAAGGGAGGAGAAGAGGAGGTGGAGGAGGATAAGGAGAGGAGGAGAAAAGAGGAGGACAAGGAGAGGAGAGGATGAGGAGGAGGAGGAAGAGAGTAGAGGAGGAGGAGGAGGAGGAGGAGGAAAGAGGAGGAAAGAGGAGGTGGAGGAGGAAGAGGAGGACAATGAGAGGAGAGGAGAGGAGGAGGAGGAAAGAGGAGGAGAAGAGGAGGTGGAGGAGGAAGAGGAGGAGAACAAGGAGAGGAGAGGAAGAGGAGGAGGAGGAGGAGGAGGAGGAGGAGAGTAAAAAGGAGGAGAAAGAGGAGGAAAGAGAGGAGGACAAGGAGAGGAGAGGAGGCGGAGGAGAAGGAAAGAGGAGGAGAAGAGGAGGTGGAGGAGGAAGAGGAGGAGGACAAGGAAAGGAGAGGAGGAGGAGGAGGAAAGAGGAGGAAAAGAGGAGGTGGAGGAGGACAAGGAAAGGAGAGGAGGAGGAGGAGGAAAGAGGAGGAAAAGAGGAGGTGGAGGAGGAAGAGGAGGTGGAGAAAGAGGAGGAGAAGAGGAGGTGGAGGAGGAAGAGGAGGAGGACAAGGAGAGGATAGGAGGAGAATGAGGAGGAAGAGAGTAAGGAGGAGGAGGAGGAGAGGGGGGACCCAACCATATTGAAGGGGAATGTAATATGAATTTAAGTCCTGGACGCTGGTGGCTGCGGGGATGGTCGTGTATATGGAAATGTGGACACGCGGGCATGGCAATGTATGTATGGAAGTCTGTGTATGGGACTGTATGTATGATAATTTGCGGGCTTTTTTTCATTATTGTTTTCCTTTTTTTTCCCTTGAGTTGTTTCCTTTGCTGTGAAAAAAATATGTATGGCAATCTGTATATGGCAATGTATGGAAATGTATGTATGGTAGCGTGTATAATAGTCTGTGTATGGGGATGTGTGTTTGGAAATGTATTATGTATGGAATTATGTATGGCAATGTGTTAGTAAGGAAAGTATGGGAAGGGAAGGGAAGGGAAGAGTGGGGGAGAGTGGAAGTTAAGGGAAGGGAAAGGAAGAGGAGGGGAGGGAAGGGAAGGGAATAACAGGAAGGGAGTAAGAGTAGGGAAGGGAAGAATGGGGGAGAGTGGAAGTTAAAGGAAGGGAAAGGAAGAGAAGGGAAGGGAAGGGAATGCAGAAGGGAAGAGAAGGGAAAGAAAAAGGAGGGAAAGGAAGGGGAGAGCGGAAGTTAAATTAAGGGAAAGGAAGGTGAGGGAAGGGAAGAGAAGGGAAAGAAAAAGGAGGGAAAGGAAGGGGAGAGCGGAAGTTAAGGGAAGGGAAAGGAAGAGGAAAAAAGGAAAGAGAAGGGTATAGGAGGAAGGGAGTAAGAGAAGGGAATGGAAAGGAGCGGAAGACCAGAAAAGGTGATAAGAGAAGGAATGGGAAGGGAAAGGAAAAGAAGGGAAGGGAAGGGAATGACGGGGAATAAGGGAAGGTAGGGGAAAGGAGGGAAAGAACACAACAGATGCTATGGGAAGGAGAGGGAAGGGACGGGAAAGGACGGGAAGACGGGAGACGTGTGTATGGAAATATCTATGGAAATGTGGGGTCGTAGGAGGGACCATAAAGCCTTCCATGGCCCAGAGCATTACCGAGGTGCGTGTCCCGGGCGTGTTATGCATGGAAATAATGGTCGGAGGGGATTTATGGCCCGTTGTGGTAATTTTTATCTCATTATATTAACTTATTTGTTGTCGTAGCGCCGGGGACGTCACGCGGAAAGACTGCCATAGAGCTGAGAGACGGACAGGTGGACCGACGGAGATTAAGAAAGGGAGAGTTAGGCCGTTTAGACAGGGATAAAGAGGAGAGAGAGACAGGCAAACCAACAGACATTAGGAAGAGACAGTGAAGCGTATAGACAGGCATGTAGTTGAAAGACAGACAGGCAAAACGACGGATATTAAGAAAGTAGAGTTACCCCGTTTAGACAGGCATAAAGAGAAGAGAGAGACAGCCAAACCAACATATATTAAGCGGCAGTAAAGCGAATAGACAGATATATATTTGAGAAAGGAGAGTTAGGCCGTTTAGACAGGGATGACATTAAGAGACAGTGAAGCGAATAGACAGATATATATTTAAGAGAGGAAAGTTAGGCCGTTTAGACAGGGATAAAGAGGAGAGAGAGAGACAGGCAACCCAACAGACAATGATAATAAAGTTCAACCGTTTAGACAGGGATTAAGGACAGAGACAGATAGGCAAGACTAAAACATTCTACCTAATATTTAAACGTCAATTCGAGTATCATTCAACCATCAATAAAACAGAATGATGAAGAAAGAGAGAAGCTAATCACCACAGCAGAGGAAACATTAGGTAGTAATTATCAGTTTATTTAAGGGGGGGTTGCCTTAAAATTAAAACGCATCCATTTACTTGTTCTTGAGATAAATAAATAAGAGTTAGTACTTTGTTTCAAGTCAGGGGGTGTTAATAGAGAGAAGAACAATGGTTTAATGGAAGAGGTACAGGAAGAAAATGGGGTTAGGGTTGCCGGGGATGAGGTTTAAGGGGGGCTACTCTAAAATTAACGGAAATGGGGTCAGGGTTGCCTTAAGGATGGGAACGAAAGAGAGAGCAAATGGTTGACTAAAACATTCTAGCTAATATTCCAACGTCAATTTCTCCCTTTGATCCACCCTTCCCAAACCACAGCATGCAAAGGTGGAGTCAGTGGAAACATAAGGGAGTACTTATCAGTTTATTTAAGGATGGAAACGAAAGAGAGACCAAATGGTTGACTAAAACATTCTAGCTAATATTCAAACGTCAATTTCTCCCTTTGATCCACCCTTCCCACACCACAGCATGCAAAGGTGGAGTCAGTGTAAACATAAGGGAGTACTTATCAGTTTATTTAAGGACGGAAACGAAAGAGAGGGCAAATGGTTGACTAAAACATTCTAGCTAATATTCAAACGTCAATTTCTCCCTTTGATCCACCCTTCCCAAACCACAGCATGCAAAGGTGTAAATATAAGGTAGTAATTATCAGTTTATTTAAGGACGAAAACGAAAGAGAGAGCAAATGGAAGACTAAAACATTCTAGCTAATATTCCAACGTCAATTTCTCCCTTTGATCCACCCTTCCCAAACCACAGCATGCAAAAGTGTAAATATAAGGTAGTAATTATCAGTTTATTTAAGGATGGAAACGAAGGAGAGAGCAACTGATAGACTAAAACATTCTAGCTAATATTCCAACGTCAATTTCTCCCTTTGATCCACCCTTCCCACACCACAGCATGCAAAGGTGTAGACATTCTAGCTAATATTCCAACGTCAATTTCTCCCTTTGATCCACCCTTCCCACACCACAGCATGCAAAGGTGGAGTCAGTGGAAACATAAGGGAGTACTTATCAGTTTATTTAAGGACGGAAACGAAAGAGAGACCAAATGGTTGACTAAAACATTCTAGCTAATATTCAAGCGTCAATTTCTCCCTTTGATCCACCCTTCCCACGCCGCCTACGCCCTCCCACGCCCTTCCAGCCACGTGTCAAAGCGAGCCCACCAATCATGCCTATCAGCGGCCATCTCTTTAGCGTGGCTCACCGGCAAAAGGTCGACGCCTGGGACGCATCAATAGACCAGACGCGTTAAGGGGAGCGTCCTGTTTGAATGTCTGGCTTCATTGCGTTTAGTGTTGGCGGGTCTAACTTTGGGATCGTTAACCTTCTCGCTTCTCTCTCTCTCGTTCGTTCGTTCGTTTGTACAGTTCGCGTGTTCTTATTTCCTTTGTGTAATTGGGAAGGTTATTTAATAGTTAGTTCGCCTGTTCTCTCTCTTCTTTTCTTCTGTCTTTCTCTTTCATTCTTCCTTTCTTTTGTTTTCTTTCTTTTCCTTTCATTCTTTCTTTTTTTCTTTTTTTTCTCTCTTACTTTCTTTCTCTGTTTCTCTTTCTCATTTCTCTTCTTTTCGCTTGATTTCTTTCGATCATTCATTCTTTTTTTCTCTTCCTTTCTTTCTTTTTTCCTTCCTTCTCTCTCTCTCTCTCTCTCACACACACACACACACACACACACACACACACACACACACAGCACGTACTTTCCACCCCCCAAACGTCCCTTCTCTACCTGTGTCTCCATCCCTTCGTGACAAACAAGCCGGACTGTCAGCATCAGAAATCTTAGTCCTGCCTCACGCGACAACATAACCTGACACGCGTTTTTGCAGACTAAGGGAACCCGAGGAACAACAGTTTTTATGTATTTCCCGGTAACTCTACGGGGGCTAAGGGACACATTTCAGTACATACCATCACCCTGTACTGTGAATCGATAGGAGTGGGTAGAATCGAGCTGGTATTTACACAGGGAGAGGAGGTTAGGTTAGGTTAGGTTAGGTTAGGTTAGGTTAGGTTACGAAGGGAAGGGGAGGGTGTGTGTGTGTGGGGGGGAAGGGGACGAGGTTAGGTTAGGTTAGGTTACGAAGGAAAGGGGAGGGTGTGTGTGTGGGGGGGGGGGGAAGGGAAGAGGAGGTTAGGTTAGGTTAGGTCAGGTTAGGTTACGAAGGGAGGGGAGGGTGTGTGTGTGTGGGGGGGGGGGGAGGGGAAGAGGATAGGTTAGGTTAGGTTAGGTTACGAAGGAAAGGGGAGGGTGTGTGTGAGTGTGTGTGTGTGGGGTGGGGGGGAGGGAAGACAAGGTAAGAGGAGGTTAGGTTAGGTTAGGTTAGGCAACGAGAGAGAGAGAGAGAGAGAGAGAGAGAGAGAGAGAGAGAGAGAGAGAGAGAGAGACAGAGAGAAGGGAAGACAAGGTAAGAGGAGGTTAGGTTAGGTTAGGTTAGGCAACGAAAGGAAGGGCAGGGTGTGTATGGGGAAAGGGTGGGTGACTGATTTGAGTTTTATTGCTTCTATAGTTCAAAGGCGAATTGTAGCTTTGTTAAATATGATAAAGGAAGGGTTCGGGAGCCTATTAATAAAGGGCAGCGGTAGCGTAGGAAAGGGAGGGTGTGTGTGGGGGGGAGAAGGAGGGATTGATTTGAGTTTCATTGCTTCTATAGTTCAAAGGCGAATTGTAGCTTTGTAAAATACGATGAAGGAAGGGTTCGGGAGCCTATTAATGAGGGGCAGCAGTGGAATAGGAAAGGGAGGGTGTGTTTGGGGTAGGGTGGGTGAATCATTTGAGTATTATTGCATCTATAGTTCAAAGGCGAATTGTAGCTTTGTTAAATACGATGAAGGAAGAGTTCGGGAGCGTATTTACGAGGGAGGGCAGTAACGTAGGATAGGGAGGGTGTGTTCAGGGTAGGGTGAATGAATGATCAGAGTTTTATTGCTTCTATAGTTCAAAGGCGAATAATAGTCTTGTAAAAATACGATGAAGGAAGGGTTCGGGGGTGTATTTACGAGGAAGGGCAGTAGCGTTGTGTGTGTGTGTGTGTGTGTGTGTGTGTGTGTGTGTGTGTGTGTGTGTGTGTGTGTGTGTATTGCGTTACATGTCTGGGCGCCGTATCGTTAGCAGAGAGATAATGGGAGGCACGCAGAGTTCATCTTGCTCCGACCGATTCCACCCGCAGAGCACACGCAGCTATCCACCAACCAGCATGCCTTTCTCTCTCTCTCTGTTCCTTGCTCACTATTTCCTTCCTTCCTACCTAACTCCCTCTCTCTTCCCCTGTCTTTCTGTTCGCCCACCTCTCCACCTCTTCACCGCACTCCTCACACCACTGCCAAGAATCTAAACACAAGGGGAAGGAAGGCGAAGGAAGGGGAAGGAACGGGGAAGGAAGAGGAAGGAAGGAGAAGGAAGGGAAAGAAAGGAAAAGGAAGGAAGGGAAAGGCAAAGGAAGGGGAAGGAAGAGGATGGGAGGGGAAGGAAGGGAAAGGATGGGGAAGAAAGGGGACGGAAAGGGAAGGAAGGGAGGGAAGAAAGATAGCTGAGAGAGTAAACACACAAGGGAAGACAGATGTTAATACCCAGCTTTCATATTCATCGATTAGCAAAGGGAGAAATTAGCAGAAAAATAGCGGAATGATGATGAAGAGGGACATTGATGCTCATTTGTGTTATTTGATCAAAGGTTCAGCTCAGGAGTTATTAGCACGGAATCGAGGAAGAGAAGGCAAATTAAGGAAGTCGAAGGTTGGTGTTCAGTTAATCAGTGGCGGATTAAAGCAGAAAATAATGAACTGTAGAGGATGATTAGGAAAGGGAATGATAGAAGGCCTGGGGCGGTTCTAGTGGTGTAAACGTTTTCCTTAATGATGGACTGATGATGGAAAAAAAAGGAGAAACTATTGAACTGATTAAGGGAAGGAATATAAAGGAAAATGGACGGTTCCAGTGGTGTATACGTTTACCTTAATAGATAGAGATTGGTAGAGAAATAAAAGTCACAAGGCAAAATGATGGAAAAAAAGGAGAAACTATTGAACTGATTAAGGGAAGGAATATAAAGGTAAATGTCGGTTCTAGTGGTCTATACGATTTCCTTACTGATGGATTGATAGAGGAAAAAAAGTCGTAAGGTATAAAGATGAATACAAGGAGAAGATAATGAACTGTAGAAAGTGATTAAGAGAAGGAATGCTGGAAGGAAAAGGGATGGTTCTATAAGTCTATACGTGTTCCTTAATGACGGTTTGATAAAGAGTATAGAGTCGTAAGGTAAATGATGGATGAAAGGAGAAAATAATGACTTGTAGAAGATGATTAAAAGAATGAAAATTGGAAGGAAAAGGGAAGGTTCTATCGGTCACTACTTGTTCCTTAATGACGGATTGATAGAGGAAAAAACATCGTAGGGTATAGAGATGGTCAAACGGAGAAAATGAACTGTAGAAAATGATTAAGAAAAGGATTATTGGAAGGAAAAGGGATGGTTCTATCGGTCACTACTTGTTCCTTAATGACGGATTGATAGAGGAAAAAACATCGTAGGGTATAGAGATGATCAAACGGAGATAATGATCTGTAGAAAATGATTAAGAAAAGGATTATTGGAAGGAAAAGGGATGGTTCTATCGTCCTATACGTGTTCCTTAATGACGGATTGATAGAGGAAAAAACATCGTAGGGTATAGAGATGATCAAACGGAGATAATGAACTGTAGAAAATGATTAAGAAAAGGATTA
This sequence comes from Eriocheir sinensis, assembly GCF_024679095.1. NCBI lineage: Eukaryota > Metazoa > Arthropoda > Malacostraca > Decapoda > Varunidae > Eriocheir > Eriocheir sinensis. The sequence goes on from NC_066519.1 coordinate 14,528,226, forward strand.
TTGGAAGGAAAAGGGATGGTTCTGTCGTCCTATACGTGTTCCTTAATGACGGATTGATAAAGGAAAAAACATCGTAGGGTATAGAGATGATCAAACGGAGATAATGAACTGTAGAAAATGATTAAGAAAAGGATTATTGGAAGGAAAAGGGATGGTTCTATCGTCCTATACGTGTTCCTTAATGACGGATTGATAAAGGAAATAAGTCATAAGGTATAAAGATGATCAAATGGAGATAATGAACTGTAGAGAATGATTAAAAAAATTATTATAGGGAGGAATGGGAAGGTTTTGGAGGCCTAGACTTTTTCCCTAATGACCAATGGATAAAAAAAATCGTGAGTTATATATCATAGGAACTAAACTAACGATGATAAGGATATTGAGGGAACGTAAAAATGAGGTCAAAAAAATACTGACATACGTTTTCATTAGGTTATGTTAAGAGAACCACTCCTCTAACTCTTTTAAGGAGCAGGAAGAAGCAGGCAATTTTTTTTTTATTATTATTTTTTTTTATGCCCTTGAACTGACTCCTTTGCTGTGAAAAAAAAAATGAAAGAAGAAGAGGACTGAAAATGAATGTAATGCAATTGTTTGTGAAATTAAGACCAGGATGTAACAGAGAAAAAAATAGATGACAGGAAAATGAAAATGAAGCTTATAACGAAAAAAGGGATGATGGTTAAAAAATGAGAAGTGAAAATATACGAAAAGAGAACACCAGAAAAATGAGAAATTATGAAAATGAAGCTTGCGAAAGAGGAATATCTTATGACTGAAAAATGAAAATGAAGCTTATAACGAACGAGCGAAGAATGCTTAAAAAAATGAAAATAGTGAAAATGAACGAAAAGAAAACACTAGAAAAATGAAGACCATGAACATGAAGCTTGCGAAAGAGGAATAACTTATGACTGAAAATGAAAATGAAACTTATAACGAAAGAACGAAGAATGTTTCAAAAATGGAAAACAAAAAAACGAAAATAGAACACCAGAAAAATATGAAAAAAAAACTATAAAAAGGAAGTTTACGAGAGAGGAATAACTTGTGACTGAAAAATGGAAATGAAGCTTTTTACGAACGAATGAAGAATACAAAAAATAACAACAACAAATAAATAAATAAAATAAATAAATAAAATAAATGAAAATGAAGCTTATAACGAACGAATGAAGAATACAAAAATAATTGAATAAATAAATAAATAAATAAAATAAATAATATAAATAAATAAAATGAAAATGAAGCTAATAACGAAAGAAGGAAGGATGCCTAAAAAAACGTCCCTGGGCTGAAGTTTGTTATTCATTACCTCGCTCGTTAGGCCAAATGTTTATCTTCGCGTCTATCATTAATTTTTCGCGTTATCTCTCGTTATCTGACGTTACGCGATCGTTAGGCAGATGTTCCCCCTCTCGTTTATCCGCCTGTCTGTCTGTTTATTTACCTGTACGAAAGGAAAAGGGAAAAAAACGAAGGGAGAGAGAGGAGGTTGAAAAAAAAAGAGATTAAACGAAGCAGAGAAAACGAAGAAGAGAGATACGAAGAAGAGAAAACGAAGGAGAGAGAAAGGGATGGAGAGAAAACAAAGGAGAGAGAGAACCAAAGAGAGAACAAATGGAGAGAAAACGAAGGAGAGAAAAAACGAAGGAGAGAGAAAAAACGGAGAAAGAAAACGAAGGAGAGAAAATGAAGGAGAGAAAAAACGAAAGAGAGAGAAAATGAAGGAGAGAAAACGAAGGAGAAAAAAAAAGGAGAGAGAAAACGAAGGAGAGATAATAAACAGAGAGAGAGAGAGAGAGAGAGAGAGAGAGAGAGAGAGAGAGAGAGAGAGAGAGAGAGAGAGAGAGAGAGAGAGAGAGAGAGAGAGAGAGAGAGAGAGAGAGAGAGAGAGAGAGAGAGAGAGAGAGAGAGAGAGAGAGAGAAAAAAAACCTAAGCACTGTTCACAAAATTCCTCCATGCCTCCAGGTCACTTGAAATACGAGTCTAAATTCCTTCCATATATTCTCTTTTATTTACTTCCGTGTCTTGAGTAGGGAGGGAAGGAGGGAGGGAAGGAGGGAGGGAAGGGAGGGAGGGAAGGGAGGAATGTTAGAGGTAAGTTTTAAAAGTCTTCAGTCGCTGTGAGGTATGGAATTTTTTTTTCCTCCAAGCTTGTTTGTTTACCTGAGGGGGGGGTGTATGTGTTTGGTTGTGTGTGTGTGTGTGTGTGTGTGTGTGTGTGTGTGTGTGTGTGTGTGTGTGTGTGTGTTTGGTTGTGTGTGTGTGTGTGTTTGTGTCTGTCCGTCTATCTGTCTCTATATATCTGTCTGCCTGTCTGTATCTGTCTCTTTGTCTGTCAATAGCTAGGTTCTTTATCTGTTTTTTTTTTTCTGTGATTTCTATTTGTTTTTGTCAATCTATCGTTGCTATTTTCTGTTTTTCTTTCCTGTTTTAAGTTCTTTTTGTCTGATATAATTTTTCCAACTTAACTTTGTATATCTTTTTAATTTATTCTTTTTTTTTTTTTTTTGCTTTTCAACTTCATCTTCGGCGTTTTATCATTCCGAAAGACACAGACAAACAGACAGACAAATAGACAGACCCCGAAACAGGCACACAGACATAGTTTTCCCCTGGGGCTGCTTCCTTTACCGTAAAAAAAAAATACAACCGACAGACAGACAGACAAACAGACAGAAAGACACACAAACAGACAGACAGACGAAAAAGGTCCAACATTAAAGGGGGTGACTTAAGAGACGTGATGAAGGGTCGTGAGGGACACCATAATTACCTTAATGCTGATGGCGACTTTCTTGGATAATGACCTGGATGTCCACAAGGTAATGGCGGAACGTGTGTTAGTGTTGTTGTTGTTGTTGTTGTTGTTGTTGTTGTTGTTGTTGTTGTTGTTGTTGTTGTTGTTGTTGTTGCTGTTGTTGTTGTTGTGTGGTGGTGGTGGACACATTATTGCTTCACAGTTTTATTTTGTTGTTGTTTTTTGCTAGTTTTTGATTTTGTATTAGTAGTTGTTGTAGTTGTTGTTGTTGTTGTTGTTGTTGTAATGGTGGTAGTAGTTGTAGGATTAGTAGGAAGAGGAGGAGAAGGAAGGAGGAAAAGAACAAGAAGAAGGAGAAGAAGTAAAACAGTAGTAGTAGTAGTAGTAGTAGTTATTGTTGTTACTTGTGTTGTTTATGGTGATGGTGGTAGTGAGGAAGGGCAGTAATAGTAATGGTGGTGGTGGTGGTGGTGGTGGTGATAGATAGTACCCGTCAAATGGTGTTGATACAAAGTGATGATGATGGTGGTGTAGATAGTTATGACGATACTAGTGATAAAAGTAGAGCTAAAGAACGTTGTAGTAGAAGACGTGTTAATGGCTTTAGTGATAGTGATGGTGACGAGGGGAGATGATGACAGCTATAGGGAGGTGATGGTGGTGGTGATGGTGGCAAGGGAAGGTGATGAAAGCCGTTGGGAAAGGCGTGAAGATGTGGGAGGTGGTGGTGGTGGTGGTGGTGGTGGTGAAGGTGGCGGTGCTTGCATGATTTAAGGAAGGGAATCAAAACAACGGTTCCTCTTTAAAAATCAAGAGGAAAGACCACTCTCATGCTCTTTGTACGCTGTGAGTTGTGGCGGTGGTGGTGGTGGTGGTGGTGAAGGAAGAGGAAGCGTGGGAGAGGAAGGATGGGGGAAGGGAGATGAAGTGGAGAAAGGAAGGTTGTGGAGGGGAAGGTCGGGGAAGGAGCGAGGATGGAGATGGAAGAAGGGAAGAAGGAAGGGAAGGAAACGAAAGGAGAGGTAGGAGGAGGAGAGGGAGGCTTGGGTAGGAGGTGAAGGAGGGGAAGGATGGGGAAGGGAGATGAAGAGGAGAAGGGAAGGGTGTGGGAGGGGAAGGTCGGGGAAGGAGCGAGGATGGAGATGGAAGAAGGGAAGGAGGAAGGGAAGGAAACGAAAGGAGAGGTAGGAGGAGGAGAGGGAGGCTTGGGTAGGAGGTGAAGGAGGGGAAGGATGGGGAAGGGAGATGAAGAGAAGAAGGGAAGGGTGTGGGAGGGGGAGGTCGGGGAAGGAGCGAGGATGGAGATGGAAGAAGGGAAGAAGGAAGGGAAGGAAACGGAAGGAGAGGTAGGAGGAGGAGAGGGAGGCTTGGGGTGAGCTGGGTGGTGGTGGTGTAGGAGGGGAAGGAAGGGGAAGAGTGGGAGGGGAAGGGTGGGGAAGGAGCGAGGATGGAGATGGAAGAAGGGAAGAAGGAAGGGAAGGAAACGGAAGGAGAGGTAGGAGGAGGAGAGGGAGGCTTGGGGTGAGCTGGGTGGTGGTGGTGTGGGAGGGGAAGGAAGAGGAAGAGTGGGAGGGGAAGGGTGGGGGATGGGAGATGAAGAGGAGAAGGGTGTGGGAGGGGGAGGTCAGGGAATGAGAAGGAAAGGAAAGGAAGGAAAGGGAAGGAGAGTGCACCGGAAGTATGTATTTAGTATGGAAAATCACACGCACTTAATATATCTTGTTTCCTTTCTAATATAAGCGTAAATGCAAGGTCAATAAACATACCGTACGCTTTTTTCAAACTTCCACAAGCTGCGTACACCAGACTCAGCATGACGGGCAGGTGTTCCCTTGAGGTACTACTGCGCTACGTCTTATAAATAACCCCAACACTACGGCGCCTGTACAACTATTAATATATCGTCGGCGTTAAGGCTCGCGGGCTGACAGGCTTACCAACACTTCCGACGCCAAAGGGGAAAGGCGCGAGGGATTTGGCAGTGGGTGTTTCGTACTCAGCAGAAGAGATGCAGTAATTTGACATCCGAGTTATTTTGTGGTTTTTGTTATTGCTGTTGATTTTGCATTAGTCTTAGTAGCTGTTGTTGTTGTTATTGTCATTGTTGTAGTAGTAGTAGGATTAGAAAGAAGAGAAGAAGGGAGAAGATGGCGAAGATGGAGGAGGATTAAAAACAGGTCTTAACTAGCTCATTTGTTACTACGACTTGTGTTTTAGTAGTATTTTAAAGGAGCGTCTCTTTTGTATGTATTATCAATGTTTCACTTATGTTGTAGTGTTATCGAGGTAAGACGAGCAATGGGTTAAAGAAGGGACCGTTTGGGATAGCCTCGAGGGGCCTTCTATTACAGCAGAAGACCAAGGACTAAAGACCGAGGACTAGCCGGACAGGCATCAAGGGCCCACTACTACGTTATTCATCCCTGCTCCAGTATTGATGGCGTGTTATTAAAGGCGCCGAAAGAAACGCTCGCATTTCCCGCCACACGATCAATTATGCATGTCCAGCCTCAGTCTCCGCTCTCCAACGTAACCTGGGCTGTATCTTGAAGGGTTGGTGATGTAGTTGTTGTTGTTGGTGGTGGTAGGGTTAGTGGGGTAGGGATGTAGTGGTGGGAGAGAGAGATTGCTTGTGGTGGCGTGGTGGTTGTGGTGAGGCAAGAGGTGGTGGTGAGAAGGGGTGGTTTTGTGGTGAGGTGACTGTGGTGGTAGTGGCGGTGTAGAAGTGGTCGTTTTAGTAGTGGTCATCATGGTGGTTGCAGTGGTATGGTAGTGGTAGTGGTCCTGTCTCCTGCAACATTTCACATTCTATTCGTCACACAAGAGGGAAAGTTTAGCGTCTTCAGGAGTGGACGAAGCGAGAGAGAGAGAGAGACAGGAGAAGCGACACAGAGGACGGAACACAAAATTCTACCTCTAGGCTCATTGGTTCCGCTATCTCCCGCTACCTTTAACCTATTCGTCACACAAGAGCGAAAGTTTAGCGTCTTCAGGAGCAGACGAAGAGAGAGAGAGGGAGAAAGGAGGAGCGACGCAGAGGAAGGAACGCAAAATTCTACCTCTAGGCTCATTGGTTCCGCTATCTCCCGCTACCTTTAACCTATTCGTCACACAAGAGCGAAAGTTTAGCGTCTTCAGGAGTGGACGAAGAGAAGAGCAAGAGAGAGAGAAAGGAGGAGCGACGCAGAGGAAGGAACGCAAAATTCTACCTCTAGGCTCCTTGGTTCCTGTCTCCCGCTACCTTTAAACTTATATTCGTCACACAAGAGCGAAAGTTTAGCGTCTTCAGGAGTGGACGAAGCGAGAGAGAGAGGAGCGAGGCGGCGGAAGAGACGAGCGAGGGTGGACAGCGGGAATCAAGCGAAAATTGGATCTGCATCTCTGCTGACACGCGGAGGAGGTGGTGGTGGTGGTGGTGGGAGTGTGAGACGTGGAAATACTCATAATAAAGGAGAAACAGGAAACTTCACTCTTATATATTGCGGAAAGGATAGAAGCTGTGGCGACGGTTATGTTTTCTTGTTTACAGTAAGGGAAGCAGAAGCAGCGAGTAGCGGGCTTTTTTTTATTATTGTTTCCTTTTTGTGTGTGCCCTTGAGCTGTCTCTTTTGCTGTAAAAAAGAAAAAAAAAGTCAAGGGCGAAAAAACAACAACAAAAAAAAAAAACAGTAACAAGAAACATCGCTAGTCGCTGCTCCCACAAAAAAAAAGGAGGTCAGAAGAGAGGTCAGTTATCAGGTGGAAGCAGTAGGAGGGAAATACTAGCAGTTAAGTAGACATAGCAGTAGAGAAAGAGTAGAAAAGTCGAGATTCCAAAAAAAGCATTGCGGGTAACAGGAGCAGCAAGTAGCGGGCTTTTTTTTTTATTATTATTGTATCCTTTTTTTTGTGCCCTTGTGCTGTCTCTGCTGTAAAAAAAAGTCTTGTCCAACCTTACGCGCCCTTGTGCTGTCTCCTTTGTTGTAAAAAAATAAAAAAACAAAAAAAATAAAAAAAACGTATTGTCCAACCTTACGCCTTGACTTCGCGGCCCGATCGGAGCTGTCAGGCCGCGGCGACACCAAGAGTCGTATTATAAAACATTTCATCGCCCAGGAACCCATTTTTGACAAGGCTTTCGTAGGAGTTGTGGGCATTTCCAGGGATAGTTGTACGACTTTGGTGGTAGTTTGACCCTTCTTCTGTACCATGAACCTAAAGAAACACTCATTAGAACCCGATTGACCCCCTCTTTGACCTTTAGAAATAGTTGATGTGAGAAGCGAAAGAGTCTTATATTACCAACCCTAGAGTTATAGGCTGCAGAGGACTGACCCCGCGCCCCGACACTCACTCTTCCTCCCCGGGCACTCCATCTTCTCCCCTCCCGGCACTCAGTCTCTCTCCCCGGCCCGGCATTCACTCCATCCCTCTCCATATTCACTCTCGCCTCACACTCACTCTTTCCCCCGCCGGCACTCCGTCTTCCACTCCCCTCACTCCATGCATTCCTCCTCCACACTGGCCTTTCAGCTCCCTCCCTCCACATATATTATCAGTTCTCCCTTCCACGCAAAACATCCAGCATCTGTTTCACGCCACACGCAGTTCTAACGCGAGAGTATTAGTAACGTCACTTCTTGAATGCTTTGCTGTCCCTGATGTTGTATTGGTACGCCTAAGATTAAAGAGGTAAATGATATGTTGTTCTATGATACAAGTTGAAGTAATATGTCTCCTCTTCCTCTTCAGCCAGTCTCACATCCCTCTTTTAGTACATCCTTTCCTCTCTAACACGTCTTTCACCTCCTTTCCTCAGCTTCTCCATCACATCCCTCTAACATACTCTCCTCGTAACCCTGTCCTCATTCCTTCTTCTCCTCTCATATCCCTCTCTTGGCATATCCCTCTCTCCTATAACACGTCTTTCACCTCTTATCCTCAGCCTCTCCATCACATCCCTCTAATATCCTCTCCTCGTAAGCCTGTATTCATCTTCCTTCTCCTCCCCTCTCTTGGCATATCCTTCTCACCTAACCTAGTCTTTCACCTCCCTTTCTCAGCCACTCTCACACCCCCTTCGGCACATCCCTTCTCTCCTAACCTAGTCTTTCACCTCCCCTTTTCAGCCACTCTCACACCCCTCCCACATCCTACCCCCTAACCCTTTCACCTTCCTTTCCCTCTCTCTCATCCCTCTCTGAAACACCTTTTGTTATCCCGGGTAAAGCACTTCCCCGCCCATCCTTTCCCGGTTCCCAGAGGACGCTGAAGAAGGGAGGGTCGGGGTGGGTTGGGAGGAGGGGGAGGTGGAAATGGCCCCAGCGTCTTAGCACCACGCCCACTCTCTCCTCGGTGTGGGCGGGGGGCGAGGGGGGCGTGGGGGGCGGGGGCGAAGAAGGGGAGCAGGTGACGGCAGGTTCCTTGGTTAGCTCTGCGTCAGGCTCAAGGAAACTAATCTTGTACGCAGGTGTGTTTGTACCTAAGCCGGCCTGAATTAGGGCTCCCTGTGTCCGACGTGTTGTTTTAGAGTTTTTAGTGCTCACGACGTTACGAGTTTGGTGATGGTAGTAGTAGTAGTAGTAGTAGTAGTAGTAGTAGTAGTAGTAGTAGTAGTAGGAGGAGGAGGAGGAGGAGTAAAAGTCGTAGTAGTGGTAGAAGTAATAATAGTAGTAGTGATAGAAAGAGGAGGAGGAGGAGTACGAGAAAGAGAAGAAAGAAGAATAGGAGAAAGAGGAAGATGATGATGATGAGGAGGAAAAGTAATGGCAAGAAACTGAAAACTGTCTATCTCTCTTAACTCTTTCTATCTCTCTTCAGGGCTGTCTTTCTGAAGGACGATCTTGAGTCTCCTATTATTATTGTTTTTTTTTTTTTTTACAGCTAAGGAGACAGTTCAAGGGCGTAAAGAAAAATATATAAAAAAAAGGCCCGCCACTTACTGCTCCTGAATAGAGGTCAAAGGAGTGTCCAAAAAGAGAGGTCAATTTCGGGAGGAGAGGTGTCCTGATATCCTCCTCTTGCAAGAGTTCAAGTCGTAGGCAGGAGGAAATACAGATGAAGGAAGATTGTTCCAGAGTTTACCAGCGTGAGGGATGAAAGAGCGAAGATGCTGGTTGACTCTTGCATAATGGGTTTGGACAGTATAGGGATGAGCATGAATAGAAAGTCGTGTGCAGCGGGGCCGCGGAAGGGGGGGAAGCATGCAATTAGCAAGTTCAGAAGAGCAGTCAGCATGAAAATATCGATAGAAGAAAGAAAGAAAGGCAACATGGCGGCGGAATTTGAGAGGTAGAAGACTATCAGTATGAGGAGGAGAGCTGATGAGGCGAAGAGCCTTTGACTCCACTCTGTCCAAGAGAGCTGTGTGAGTGGAGCCCCCCCACACATGAGATGCATACTCCATACGAGGGCGGACAAGGCCCCTGTAAATGGATAGCAACTGTGCGGGGGAGAAGAACTGGCGGAGACGGTACAGAACGCCCAGCCTCGAGGAAGCTGATGTAGTAAGAGATGAGATATGAAGTTTCCAGTTGAGATTTTGAGTTAAGGATAGACCGAGGATATTTAGTGTTGAAGAAGGTGAAAGCTGAGTGTTGTCAAAGAATAAAGGATAGTTGTTTGGAAGATTGTGTCGAGTGGATAGGTGGAGAAACTGTGTTTTTGAGGCGTTGAAGGACACCAAGCTTTTCTTGACCCAATCGGAAATAATAGTAAGGTCTGAGGCTAAGCGTTCTGCCGCCTCCAGCCTTGAATCTTTAAGTTCCTCTAGGGTGGGTCTTCTATTAAAAGAAGTTGAGTAATGCAGAGTGGAGTCATCGGCGTAAGAATGGATGGGTCAGTTCGTTTTGGAACACATTCAAGCCTCAAGTCAACCCATCAAATCTCCCCTTCACGCAACTTCCATCAGGCCCAGAAACCAAAGCCTCGCCCACAACCTCAGGACACACGACCACAACACCAAGAGTACAGAAAACTGGCCTCTCTGAAGGATGATCCGGTATTGTCACGAGTCAAGCCTCATATAAAACACACAGAGCTCCCTTCAGTCCCCCCTCAAACCCTCCTCTCCTTGCCCACTCGTTGTTTGCCCAGGGAGATATGGTTTTAATGCGAATGGGATGTCCAGGGATGTCCTATTTCGCTCCCCTCTGGCAAACCAATTGAGAAACATGGACCGGCCCTACCGAGAATTTTTAGTGCCCCGACAATTCGATATAAAAATGGTAACTATGTGGCGTTTTATTGGCTCGCTTCCTATTGGTCGTTCTTAGTGTTTTGTTGTTGTTATTGTTGTTGTTTGCACTGTTCCTATTACTGTTTATTTCTTACTACTACTACTACTACTACTACTACTACTACTACTACTACTACTACTACTACTACTACTACTACTCGTCTTCCTTTCCTTTTTTTTTCTCCTCCTCCTCCTCATCTTCCCTTCCTCCTATTCTTTCTCCTCCTTAACCTAATCCTCCTGCTACTACTACTACTACTACTACTACTACTATTATTCCTCTTCCTCCTCGTCTTCCCTTCCTCTTCTTCCTCCTCCTCTTAATCGTCTTCCACTATTACTCTTCCTCCTCCCCCTCCTCCTCCTCTTCCCTTCCTCCTCTTCCTTCTCCTCCTTAACCTAATCCTCCTGCTATTACCACTACTACTACTACTACTACTACTACTACTGCTACCTGACTTCGACTAACAGTGAAATAAAAATATCTTGCTCACGTATACGACTCTAACGAAATTGAATCCCCCGAAGCCTGAACTGTATTGGAAGTGCGCGCGCGTGTGTGTGTGTGTGTGTGTGTGTGTGTGTGTAGAGTAATGGTGCCCAGTATACGCTGTTTAGAGTCATATAACGTAAGTATTTCAATTCCGTACCAATAACATAAAAAGGAAAGCAACGATCAATTTGGGAACAGAAACTTAAACTGGAAAGAAATAAGAATGCTACTCTGAGGGTCATGTTCTCTACCTCTCTACCTGGGCATCTTCTTAACACACACACACACACACACACACACACACACACACACACACACACACACACACACACACACACACACACCTTCCTATTCTTTTAGTATTTGGAATTAGTCTGAAACAATGGCTAATTATTTTTCTTATTTTCATTATTTCAGGCTTCAGTAATTGGGAACCGGCCTACACACACACACACACACACACACACACACACACACACACACACACACACACGCACATATACGCACATACTCTCTGCTTTTTTTTTTTCATTACTCTGGACTTTAGGAATTGGGGAACTCAACTCCACACACACACACACACACACACACACACACACACACACACACACACACACACACACACCATTCTGAAGCCTTCCACAGCCAAAGAATTCCAATATCGCTCACAACCAAGAACTGACCCAAGCCCCGAGTGTTGTGGGGGGCGGAGGGAGGGGGAAGGGGGGAAGGGGGGAGGGAGGGGGGCGAGGGGAGCAGGAATTTCATGTTTGGCTGTATGGTCGTGGGTGGCGGGAGGAGGGAAGTTTCTCTCTCTCTCTAAAATGGTACTTTAGTTACGTTGTCATTTACTGTTACAAGATAAACTATTTACTTTAGATACATTTATAACTATTTAATTCTACTATATCGACTATTTCTATCCATCGATCCTTCTATGTATCTACCTGTCTATCTATCTAACTATATATCTATCTATTTGTCTTTCTTACTTATTTCTTTGGTTTCGTAATTTCTCTTCATTCCTCTCTATTTATCTTTCCTCTCGAACTATTGTTTTAATACTATATAAATCATACCTTCTATTCTGTATACGATATCTGTCAATATATCCACTTATTTATCTATCTGTCTTTCTCTTCTGGTTCCTAACTCTTCTTTTTTTCCACCTATCTTCACCTTCGTACCATCACCTTCCTAATACAAACAGAGCGTCGCATCTTCACTTCCGTACCATGACCTTCCTAATACAAACAGAGCGTCGCATCTTCACTTCCGTACCACCACCTTCCTAATACAAACAGAGCGTCGCATCTTTATCCCTTGGTCCAATTTGCCGCGGGGTCTAAATTCGGTCGAGTCTCAGCCAGTTACCGAGACGCACTTTTCTACTGCGAGTTAAGTTCCGCCTCGGAGACTAAGCGACCCGCCCTGGGAGGAATTAACATAACCTAGCCGGAGATACAGGGCCCCGGGAGCCGCTAGGAATGGCTCTCCAGGCGGACGTTACTTTATGTGGTTTAATCTTTTAATGTGTTTTGTATTTTTGTTTCTGTGTGTGTTTTTTGTGGTGGGTTGTGATTGTGGGTTGTGTTCGTGGATGGTGGGGTGTTTTTTCACGTTTACGATGCAGAAGACTTGTTAAACTACCACTAGGCTTATGGTATTACTCATGGAAATACTAACACAGCCTCTACAAAAGACATCAAATGTGAAATCCTCCAAAGTATGGGCCTAATATTAAGTTTTATGAGAGATTTTTACGTTCCTGGTGCAGAAGTCTTGTCAAACTATCACTAGGCTCGTAAAACTACCCATGGAAATACTACCACAACCTCTACGAAAGACATCTAATGCGAAATGTTTCAAAAGATGGGCCTAATATTAAGTTTTACGAGTGTTTTTTACGTTCCTGGTGCAGAAGGCTTGTTAAACTACCACTAGGCTTATGGAATTACTCATGGAAATACTAACACAGCCTCTACGAAAGCCTTATCAAATGTGTGTGTGTGTGTGTGTGTAAGCCTTGAAATGTTTAAGAATATGAGATTTATACAAGTGCTTTTCACATTCATGGTGCAGAAGCCTTGCCAAACTATCACTAGGCTCATAAAACAACCCATGGGAATACTAACACAGCCTCTACGAAAGCCTTACCGACAGTGGGTGTGCAAGTGTATGTGTGTGTGTGGGTCCCGAATATTTTAAGAATGCGGACCAAAAATCAAACTAGATAACGCAGACCTCAGACTCATGCCTTAAAATATGTGTGTGTGTGTGTGTGTGTGTGTGTGTGTGTGTGTGTGTGTGTGTGTGTGTGTGTGTGTGTGTGTGTGTGTGTGTGTGTGTGTGTGTGAGACCCGAAACCTTGAGACTATGGAGAACTTATGCGTCAGTACCCCAAAACACAGACCGCCTGGACGGCAACACTACAACACCTGCCCTCATCAAGACCCGCTGTTACCTGTTAGTTTATTCCTCCTCCCTTTTTACGCTTGACCTCCTAAAGAATCAGCTAATGGGGGGCAAGGCTAAATTACCCTTATAAATATACGAGCACGAAGTGGAAAATACAAACACGATCTCACCATAACCTCTCCAGTGAAAGTCTTAGAGAATTAAAATGTTGAAGAAGGGAGGGAAGGAAGGAAGGAAGGAAGGAAGGAAAGGAAAGGAGGAAGGAAGGAAGGAAGGAAGGAAGGAAGGAAGGAAGGAGGAAAGGAAGGGAGGAAGAGTATAGAAGAGTAACTGAAGGATGAGAGAAAAAAATACGATGAAAATATAAAAAAAAGATTAAAAATGAATGAATGAATGAAGGAAGGAAGGAGGAAAGGAATGAAGGAAGAGAGAAATGGATAATAACTAAAGGATGAAAGAGAAAAAAAAGGAGAATACGCAATGAAAATATAAAAAAAAGAAAAAAATGAGAAGGAAAAAAAAAGGAAAACAAAAACATAAGTGGCAAGAGACAAAAAATTAAGCATACGTCCGGGGGCGCATCTCTTCACTCACCCACCTCACCACCCACACCCATAATCACTATCCTACAAGACGAGTGACAATGAACGTCTTAGAATGGAAAGCTCGAGGCGGGAAACTACTTGGACAAATTTCCCTCGAGAACCACCCACTCCACCCCCCTTCCCCCCTCCCCTCCTTCCCTTCTTCCATCCTTCCCCCCTTCCCCCCCCTTCCCGTCACCTTCTTCCTCCTTCTAGCTTCGTCTCCAACCGTGAGAATTATACATCTGGGCGTGTCTTGCTATTTTTGAAGGCGTTGAAGACTGACTGGAAGGCGAAGAGAAAAAGTAGGGAAAGAAGAGGGGGTGATTTTGAGATTGACGTGGCGAAGGTTTGAGATTGAAAGGGGGGGTTAGGTTGAAAGTGGGAGGTTTGAGGTTGAAAGGGGTAGAATTTGAGGTTGAAAGGGGGAAAGGTTTGAGGTTTGAGGTTGACGGAAGAAATTTTAGATTGACGTGGCGAAAAATTGAGAAAGGGGGAGTATTTAAGGTTGAAAGAGGGGATGGTTTGAGGTTGAAAGGGGGAGAATTTGAGGTTGAAAGGGGGAGAACTTGAGGTTGAAAGGTCGAAGGTTTGAGGTTGCTGGAAGAAATTTGAGATTGACGTGGCGAGGGTTTGAGATTGAAAGGGGGAGTATTTGAGGTTGAAAGGGGGGGGGGGGTTAAGGTTGAAAGGGGATAGGGTTTTAGGTTGAAAAGGTGAGAATTTGAGGTTGAAAGGTCGAAGGTTTGAGGTTTGAGAATGAAAAGGGGAAAATTTGAGATTGAAAAGGAGGGATAAATTTAAAAATGGCGGGGATTTTGATTGACTGATATATTGATTGATTGACCAGGGGATGTGAGATTAATGGTAAAGACTGCCCGGGCCGGGATTCGAACCTAGGCCAGTAGATTCATAGTCAGGGACGTTAACCACTACACCACGGAGAGTTCGATTTACGGAACACATTTTTTATTTTATTTTCTAGGGTCTCTCTCTCTCCTTCTTTGCCCGTCTCCCTTCTCCCTCTCAAAGAAAACATTTACCTTACGTCTAAATGCTTACAAAGAGGGCGGTTGTGAACGTTCCTCCTGCGAGACAGACAGAATGAGCGACAGATGGACAGCTAAACAAACAGACTAACAGACACACAAACAGACCGATGGAAAGATACACACGCACAGAAAGAGATACATATATACATGGATACATATACACAGACACCAATAAACAGACTGACAGACAAACCTACACACACACTCACATACAAACAGGAAAAGCAAAAGAAAAACAGGAACGAAATAAAAAAACAGCCACGTTCGTACATAATTTGGTTGTAAAGGTAATTTTTTTTCTTTTTAAATTATACTAATGAGACTTCCTATACAACAAAGTGAGGTCATTCTCTGTTGATTTATACCATAAGGTGCTGGCTATCATGTGTTTGAAGATGCCCTAAACTTAACCTAACCTAACAAAACCCCAAACTGTTACTATAGGTCTTGACTCGGAAAATCCAAATATGCTTCCTTACTAATGATACTTTCTATACAACAAAGTGAGGTCATTCTCTGTTGATTTATGCCATAAGGTGCTGGCTATCATGTGTTTGATGATACCCTAAACTTAACCTAACCTAACCTATTAAAACCTCAAACAGTTACTATAGATCTTAACTCAGAAAATTTGTATATGCTTCCTTACTAATGAGACTTTATATACAACAAAGCGAGGTCATTCTTTTTTCATTCATACCATTACATTCTGGCTATCATGTGTTTGAAGATAACCCAAACTTAACCTAACCTAACCTAATAAAACCCCAAACAGTTACTACCTACCCTTTGCAACCCTGGGTACTACGGGAAATTGAACGGCTGTAGGAGCGCAGGATCGACGTCCGTTCAGGGTGGAGGAAAGGAAGTAAGGAAGGATCGCGGTGAGTCGGAGAGAACGGCCGCAAAACAAGATGTGCAAGTTTAGATTGGACCCACGAATGCCTAGTCTGTCTGTGCCTGTTTGTGTTTGTCTGTCTTGCTTGCTGGTTTGTTTGTCTGTTTTTCTGTTTGTTTATTGTTTTTGTTTCTGTCATTCTCTCTTTATATATATTAACTGGGTTTTTTTCCTCTCTATGCTTGCTTGGCTTAATGAGTCTGTATGTCTGTTTGTTTGTGTTTGTGTTAGCCTGTTTGTTTGTCTGACTTACTGGTTTATCTGTCACTGTCTTTATCCCTGTCTGTCTGTCTTTTTTTTTACAGCAATAATAATAGTAAGAAAACAATAATGATAAAAAAAGAGCCCGCTACTTACTGCCCCTAAAAAGATTGGAGAGGAATGGCCGAAAAAGAGGTTAATTTCTGTCTGTCTGTGTGTCTGTCTCTCTCTCACTCTCACTCTCTCTCTCTCTCTCTCTCTCTCTCTCTCACCCCCTCCCTCTCATCGGTTATCCATAGCAATAACAATGATGAGTCTGGCCCAATAATATCCTCTCCCTCATTTATGCAACACATTTATTCACCCTAAAAGAAAGGCGGAAAATGTGCAATACTTTAGGGAAACGAGACGAATATTTCACTCCAACGAAAACAAAAGAATGAGTTAGTGGGCGCTTATGACCGACTCGTAAATATAGGAGTTGCACGTAACGGGAAGGGATTTTCATACACACATAAACAGAAATAGAGGAAAGGATAAGAAGGATAGAAGGGTAGAAAGGGAGGGATAGAAGGATAGAAAAGAAGGGATAAAAGGAAGAAAGAGAGGATACAGGATAGAGAAAGAAAGAAAACGGGAAAAGATAGAGAGGAAAAGAATAGATAAAAAAGATAGATGGATGAAAGAAAGGAAAGAGGATAGAAAAAGAAAGAAAATAGGAAAAGATAGATAAGAAAAAGAATAGATAGAAAGATACATAAAAGAAAGAAAACAGGAAAAGACAGACAGGAAAAGAATAGATAAAAAAGATAGATGAATAAAAGAAAGGAAACAGGATAGAAAAAGAAAAACAGGAAAAGAAACATGGGAAAAGAAGACAGAAAAAGATAGATAAAAACAAGGAAAACAGGAAAAGATATGGAAAAGAAGAGATAGAAAAAGATAGACAGAAAAACAAAGAAAACAGGAAAAGATAGATAGAAAAAATAGATAGAAATATATAGATAGAAAAGAAAGGGAGAAATAAAAAAGGAAGAAAGGAAGGAAAAAAGGAACAAACAGAGAGGAAATAGTAGATATGGAGACTCGGAAAAAAAATAGAGGTAGAAATAATAGCAAAAAAAAAAAGAAAAAAAGAAGGAAATAAAGAAGAATATATGGAAATGGTGGATAATATTAGTGGATAAGGATAAGTAATATTTGTAAACACTACTACTACTACTACTACTACTACTACTACAAGAACAATCGCTATTACTATATATATTCTCTCTCTCTCTCCAGTCTGTCACCTCGTCTTCCCTTGAGAGAGAAAATAATGAACTTAGAGACAGACAGTAATTATGTAGATCGAGAGAGAGAGAGAGAGAGAGAGAGAGAGAGAGAGAGAGAGAGAGAGAGAGAGAGAGTGAGTTATGTCCAGCGGGTTCATTAGTGAGATTTGGAAATGAACAGAAATCAAGGAAGTCATTTTGGGATTAGTGGAGGTTCGTTTTCTTTTAATTTTCTCGTTTTCTTTTTTATGGGATCCTAAAAAAAAACATAATTGGGTTTGTTTGTTGTATGTGGAAAGCGGAATTGAGATGTTATAAATGGCAGGACAATAGATTCGGTATTTTATATATTCTTTAAGTGGTATTTGATTCTCTTGGTGATATGCAAAGGAGTTAGTGATAAGATCCAATCCTATTTTTCTTTTATTTTTCTTAATTTTTTTTACTGTCTGGTTCTTCTGTTTCCTGTTCCTCTCTTTCCTTCCTTTCTTTCTTCCTCCCTTCTTTAATTATTTCTTTCTTTCCATATTCTGTTCTTGTTTACTTTTTCTTTTATTTTTTATTACCTTTTTTACTGTGTCTGGTTCTTGTTTCCTGTTCCTCTCTTTCCTTTCTTTCTTCCGTCCTTCTTTAATTCTTTCTTTCTTTCTTTCTTTCCATTTACTCTTCTTGTTCTTTTTCTCTATTCTTCCTTCTTTCTTCTTTTCATTTTCCTACATTTCCAGCTTCCTTCCTTCCTTTCCTCCCTTCTCTCCTATCCTTCTCCTTCCTACCTACTCCTCTCTCTCTCTCCATGGTCTTTTTCTCTGCTCTTTCCTTCCTTCCTTCCATCCCTTCTCTCCTATCCTTCTCCTTCCTACCTACTCCTTTCTCTCCATGGTCTTTTTCTCTCCTCTTTCCTTCCTTCCTTCCATCCCTTCTCTCCTATCCTTCTCCTTCCTACCTACTCCTTTCTCTCCATGGTCTTTTTCTCTGTTCTTTCTTTCCTTCCTTCCTTCCATCCCTTCTCTCCTATCCTTCTCCTTCCTTCCTACTCCTCTCTTTCTCTCCATGGTCTTTTTCTCTGCTCTTTCCTTCCTTCCTTCCTTCCCCCGCGAATCGTTTTTCCGCCCAACACAATTCTCGGGCGATACACTTCTTGATAACATTTTCATAACACTTTTCGTTTCCTATTTCCGTTCTCTTTTAAGGCAAGAAACTGCGTCATTTCCTCCGCCTCTCTCTCTCTCTCTCTCTCTCTGGTAATGCATTTTCTTCCTTCTTTCCTTTCTTTCACCCTTTCTTCCCCCTCCTCCCCTTTCCGATCCCTTTTCTTCATCTTTTCTTATACTTCTCCTTCCTTCCTTTTCTTCTCTGCTCATCCTTCCTTCCTTTCCTCTCATCTTCTCCAGCCTTCTTTCCTCCCTTCCTTTCATCCTCCCCTCCCATTCTCCTTCCTTCCTTTTCTTCTCTGCCCATCCTTCCTTCCTTTCCTCCCATCTTGCCCAGCCTTCTTTCCTTCCTTCCTTCCATCCCTCCTCTCCTATATATTCTTCCTTCCTTCTCCAATCTCTCCATGTTCTTCTTTCCTCCTCTTTCCTCCTTCCCTTTCTCTCCCATTGCTAGCGTTCCAAACTCAAATACCCAACGTAGCATAACTATAAATAACGTACGAAAAGTTTGAACAAGAAATAACAACAGCAACATCAACAACAACAGCAACTACAACAAAACAATAACAAAAGAGAAT
Source organism: Eriocheir sinensis (assembly GCF_024679095.1). Lineage (NCBI taxonomy): Eukaryota > Metazoa > Arthropoda > Malacostraca > Decapoda > Varunidae > Eriocheir > Eriocheir sinensis. Next base: position 14,546,859 of record NC_066519.1, read on the forward strand.
GGGGGTCAGAATCTTCAGCATTATTCCAAGCCAAGAAAACCCGACATTGGTATCGAGGCGGATTCGCAAAGAAGAGGGAAATATGTTGACGAGAAAACCCAATTCTGAGGGACATATATTTCTCCTCTTTGACCGGGCACGGAAGAAGGAACACAAAGAAACACAAAGGAAGAACAAACAACAGCAGACCTGCTGGTCCTTACGAGGTTGTTTGTGACAAGCTACACTAACTATCTAATCAAAGGTGGAAGATGAAGGACAGCAAAGGCGAAGGCTCCTCCCCACCCCCCCATCCCTCCAGCCAAAGCTGGCAGGAAAGGAAAAAGAACCATGCAGCATGGAAAAACTGCATGGAATTTATGTAGGAAAGAGGAAAGAACTACCATTACTGCTACCACTAACCGGGCGATAAAAGCGGACAAGGACACCAGTATTCGAAAGAACTTAACGTTATTACGACAATGAGTAATATCTAAGTTGCTGGTTGGATTCAAAACACTTGTCTAATCTATTCTTGAAGGCCGTAACTGTTGTACTATCAACGACATCACAAGGTAGAGAGTTCCAAACATTAACAACTCGATTGAAGAAGAAGTGTTTAGCTTCGTGCGACGAGAATCTTTTACCACTTATCTTCAAATTGTGATTTCTTCTTGTTCTATTTGATCGATCAATTGTAAAGTAAAGGAGGAGGAGGAGGAGGAAGGGAGGGACATGGAGAGAGGAAAGGAGGAAGGAGAGGGATAAAAAGAGGGAAGAGAAGGGAAGGAGGGAGAGAGGTAGAAAAGAGAGGAAGGAAGGAGAGTGATAAGATGGGAAAAAGGAGGAAGGAAAGAGAAACATCGGGAGAAAGAGGAGAGGAAGGAAGAGGAAGGATAGGAGGGAAGAGAAGGGAAGGAGGGAGAGGTAGAGAAGAGAGGAAGGAATGAGTGATAAGATGGGAAAGAGGAAGAAGGTAAGAGCAACATATGGAGAAAGAGGAGAGGAAGGAAGGGGAAGGATAAGAGGAAACATAAGAGGAAGAAAGGGGGAAGATGGAAAGGCAGAGAAGAGGAAGGAAGGAAGGACAGAATGAGAGGAAGGGAAGAAGACGGAAGGAAGGGCATGCAGAGGAATGAGAGAAAGGAAAAAAAGAAAAAGAAAGAAATGATGAAGAGGGATAAGGATAAAGAGGGAAAGAATGAGAGGAGAGGAAGAGGACGGAAGGAAGGGCATAAAGAAGAATGAAAGAAAGGAATAAAGAGATAAAGAAATGATGAAGAAAGATAAAGAGGGAAAGAAGATAGGGAAGAAGAGACATGGAAAGTAAAGGAAAAAAAAACAATAGAATGAGGTGGATAAAGAGGAATAGGGAGAGAGAGAGAGAGAGAGAGAGAGAGAGAGAGAGAGAGAGAGAGAGAGAGAGAGAGAGAGAGAGAGAGAGAGAGAGAGAGAGAGAGAGAGAGAGAGAGAGAGAGAGAGAGAGAGAGAGAGAGAGAGAGAGAGAGAGAGGCAGGTAAGGACAGAGAGGCAGGTAAGGATGGCGGGCAGGTGGACAGAGAGGCAGGTAAGGATGGAGGGCAAAAGGACAGAGAGGCAGGAAGGATGGCGGCAGGTGGACAGAGAGGCAATTAATGGCGGGCAAAAGGACAGAGAGGCAGGTAAGGATGGCGGGCAAAAGGACAGAGAGGCAGGTAAGGATGGCGGGCAGGTGGACAGAGAGGCAGGTAAGGATGGCGGGCAAAAGGACAGAGAGGCAGGTAAGGATGGCGGGCAGGTGGACAGAGAGGCAGGTAAGCAAACAGGTGAACAGAAGGAAAACAAGCTGGAATAGACAGGTAAACAAACAGATATAGAAATAGTTAGATATATGGGCAGACAGAGAGGAGAAAAGAACAAGAGGAACAGAGAGAGAGAGATGTAAACAGGTAAACAGAAGGAGGAAAACCAGATGGAATAGAGAGACAGGCAAACAAACAGACATAGAAGTAGTTAGATATACGAGCAGACAGACAGGAGAAAAAATAACAAAGGGAACAGAGAGAGAGAGAGAGAGAGAGAGAGAGAGAGAGAGAGAGAGAGAGAGAGAGAGAGAGAGAGAGAGAGAGAGAGAGAGAGAGAGAGAGAGAGAGAGAGAGAGAGAGAGAGAGAGAGAGAGAGAGAGAGAGAGAGAGAGGTAAAGAGGCATAAAAATAAATAAACAGGTAAACAGACAGACAACAGACAGACAGACGGAAGATAAAAAACAAAAGATTGGGCCAAAGACAGACGGAGCACAGAATAAGAGACAGACAAAGACATCAAAAATAAAAGACATGCAATTGATGGACAGAAAGAAACAGACAGACAAAGACGGACAGGGAGTGGAGGGAGACATAGGTATAGCCATCGACAAGCACACAGGGATAAAAATAGACAGTCAGACAGCCATGCAGGACAGACAGGGGAGGCATGCGGGGGGGTCAGGCAGTAATGGGCGGGGGTCGTCAGTCATTCGGGGCCGAGCAATGGGTCATGCAGCATAAACCCCTAACGAGGCTCTCCTTGGCACAGCCCTTTATGGCGGCGACCCTCACTGCTGCCGCCATGAACACAGCACGGAGGGACGGAACGAGGAGAGGAGAGAGAGAGAGCTGGGAGGGAGAGAACAGGGAGAGAAGATGAGAGGGCGGATGTGAGGGAAAGAACAGGGAGAGGATGAGTTTTGGAGAAAGTGAACAGGAAGAAAAGGAGAATGGAACGGAGAGGAAGGAGGGAAGATGTAAGGGAGAGAACAGGGAGAGAAGATGAGAGGGCGGATGTGAGGGAAAGAACAGGGAGAGGATGAGTATTGGAGAAAGTGAACAGGAAGAAAAGGAGAATGGAACGGAGAGGAAGGAGGGACGATGAGAGGTAGAGAGAGCTGGGAGGGAGAGAACAGGGAGAGAAGATGAGAGGAAGTTTGTGAGGGAAAGAACAGGGAGAGAATGAGGATTGGAGAAAACGAACAGGAAGAAAAAGAAAATGGAAGGGAGAGAAAGGAGAGAAGATGAGAGGGAGAGAAGGATAACTGGAGAGAATGAACAGAGAAAAAAGGAGGATAGAATGGAAAAAAAAAGGAGGAAGAGAACAGAGAGAGCGGGGGATTTTGGAAGGGAGATAAGTTGGAGAGAGAGGAAAGATGGGAGGGAAATAACATAGAAGGAAAGAAAGAGGGAGAAAAAAGAGGAAGGAGTGAGATAATATGGAAGGAAGAAAAGAGAAAGGTAAAAGATGATGAATGATAAGATGGGAGGGAAAGAACAGGAAGGGAGGAAGGGAGGAAGGAAGGTACAGAGGAAAGAGGGAGAGAGGAAAGAGGAAGAGGGGGGGAAAGTGTCCTCTCCTCTCCTGCATTCCTCCTCTCCCTCCTCTTCCCTCCAAGCGTACAGGTAGGGTGGAAGAGGGGTGGAGGAGGAGGAGGAGGAGGGGGGGTGGGGAAGGGGGACTCAACTTTGGTGCACACACGAAGGAAAAAAAAAAAATCACGCTTCGCTTTTTGTTTTAATTATGACCCTGAGACTTTTTTTTTCTTTTTTTCCTCCACTCCTTTTTAATTTTTTCTTTATTTTACGTTCGGGTCTTTTTGTTTTATTTCACTCTCGTTTTCTTTTTTTTGTCTTTTTGTATCTCAGTTTTTCATACATTCTTTCTCTCTGTATGTCTGTTTGCCTCTTGTCTGTCTGTCTGTCTGTCTGTCTGTCTATTTTTTGCCCTGTCTGTTTACCTGTCTATCTGTCTGTCTGTCTGTCTATTTTTGCCCTATCTGTTTACCTGTCTATCTGTCTGTCTGTCTGTCTATTTTTGCCCTATCTGTTTACCTGTCTATCTGTCTGTCTGTCTGTCTATTTTTGCCCTATCTGTTTACCTGTCTATCTGTCTGTCTGTCTGTCTATTTTTGCCCTATCTGTTTACCTGTCTGTCTATTTTTGTCCTATCTGTTTACCTGTCTGTCTGTCTGTCTATTTTCCCCCTATTTGTTTACCTGTCTATCTGTCTGTCTGTCTGTCTATTTTTGCCCTATCTGTTTACCTGTCTATCTGTCTGTCTGTCTGTCTATTTTTGCCCTATCTGTTTACCTGTCTATCTGTCTGTCTGTCTGTCTATTTTTGCCCTATCTGTTTACCTGTCTATCTGTCTGTCTGTCTGTCTATTTTTGCCCTATCTGTTTAACTGTCTATCTGTCTGTCTCTGTCTATTTTTGCCCTATCTGTTTACCTGTCTATCTGTCTGTCTGTCTATTTTTGTCCTATCTGTTTACCTGTCTATCTGTCTGTCTGTCTATTTTTGCCCTATCTGCTTACCTGTCTATCTGTCTGTCTGTCTGTCTATTTTTGCCCTATCTATTTGCCTGTCTATCTGTCTGTCTGTCTGTCTATTTTTGCCCTATCTGTTTACCTGTCTATCTGTTTTCACTTTCTCTTTCTTTCTTCATCTCTCCCTCCCCATCTCTCTTTACTCTCCTTCCTTCCTCCCTTCCTCCTGCCAGTTATCTCCCTCCTTACCTCTCTCTCTCCCTTCCCTCAGCCTCCTTCCCTCCTCCTACTTCTCTCCCTCCCTCCCTCCCCTTTTCACTGCAACATCGTATAAAGTTCATCTTCATTAGGACGTCAAGGCTGAGGCAGGGTTCGTAACGCTATATTCAGACTCCCGCCCTGGCCTTACGCTTCGGGGGACTCGCGGATTTTAATAACACGAAAAGGCAGGGAATGAAAGGCCCACGGAACTGATAAGCCGAGAAACGCCGAGTGGAAGCCTTGAAGAGAGGCGGAGTGAGGAGGGAAAGAAGGGGAAGAAAGTTGCTAGTTCGAGTGGGCTTTTTTTTTTTTTTTTTTTTTTACAGCAAAGGACAGCACAAGGGCACAAAAAAAGAAACAATAAAAAAGCCCGCTATAAAAAAAAGCCCACTAATAAAAAAAATCCCGCTCTAAAAAAAAGGTCGCTATAAAAAAAAACCGCTAATAAAAATTTAAAAAAACGCTTAAAAAGATGTACATGGTGAAATATATTTTTGACTGATGGTAGTGATGGAAATGAGATAGAAAAGATTTGTGTTTTTGTTGGTGATCTTGAGCTTCCTTTTCTTGCTATTGTTTATATTGTCTAAAAACATTAAAAAAAACAAGCGAGGCAGTGAGCGTTCTAAACTAAAAGTGTGTGTGTGTGTGTGTGTGTGTGTGTGTGTGTGTGTGTGTGTGAGTCTGAGGGTCACTTTCCTCGGCTTTTTTCTCGTCCGATGTTTATTTGTTTTCAAGCGTGAAGTTATATCGCCCACCCTCGGCCCACATGAAGAAGAAGAAGAAGAAGAAGAAGAAGAAGAAGGAGAAGAAAAAGAAGAAGAAGAAGAAGAAGAAGAAGAAGAAGAAGATAAAGAAGAAGAAGCACAACAACAACAAAAAAACAAAAACAACAAGAAAGATAAAAAAACAAATATGATAAGGACAAAGAAAAAGAAGCAGAGACCATTGAAGAAAGAAAAAGAAAAAAATGATCGTGTAAAAAAATCAGAAATGAAAAACGAAGATAAGAAATACGTAAAAAAAAAGAAGAGACGAAGAAATAGAACTCGCAACCAACCACCATTGCCACCACCACAACCACCACCACTATCACCACCACCACCACCATCATGGGTTAGTGAATGAGGTACAGGTTGGAGACAAGGAAAGAGTTTTTTTTCTTTTCCTTTTTACAGCAGAGGAGACAGTGCAAGGCCGTAAATAAAAAAAAAGAAAATAATGAAAAAAACAACAACAGTGCCTTCTCCCCCCTCGTACAGACATTCTCCCCCTTTTCTTCTACCTCCTCCTCCCCCTTAACCCCCCCCCCCCCACACACACACACAGACACACGATTCACCTCATTAAAAGCGAATGGACCCACGCCAGAGTCCGCAGGAACTTTAGGGAAGAAGAACGGAGAAGAAGGTAAGAACAACACGTAAGATGACTCCCTTTAAACCAATTAGGAAGGAAGCGTAGCGGACCAGTTTTTTTTAAATTTTTTTTTTTAGTCTTTTAAGTTCTCTGCGTTCTCTCTCTCTTTATCTATTTTCTGTTTATTTTCCAGTCTCTCTATTTTCATCTTATTAATCTGTTTTTCCTTCCCTTTTCTACTCTTTTTTTTTTTACCTTTTTCTCTTTCTCTCTTTTTCTCTCTGTCTTCTGTTTATTTCCTATTCCCTATTTTCATTCTTTTTTGTTTTTCCTTCACTTTGTTACTCCTTCTTGTTCCCTTTTCGTACTCCTCCTCCTCTCTCTCTCTCTCTCTCTCTCTCTCTCTCTCTCTCTCTCTCTCTCTCACACACACACACTCTCCTTGAACGGTCGGATTCTTCAGTAATTGAATTTTCTCAGCGCACAATACGCCGTCAGGAAGGGCAGTCAGTCAGTCTGTTTTCCGGGGCTCTTCGGAAATTCCACGGTCGATTCACGCGCCCAGAACTACACGGCGAGGCTGGCTGATGACGGAACACTCGGCTGTCGCAAACACAATCAGCGGGGAATGAGGAAGAAAAGATTGAGTTTAATGAACGGAAGATCATTAAAAGGGAGAAAAACAGGTCTTGGGATGGATAGAGGAAAACAATGGACATGCTTTTAAATTGATAGACAGATAGATAGATAGTTGGATAGATAGATAGGTGGACAGATTGGAAGATAGAATGTTAAATAGATGGGTTATTATATAGATAGAAAGATAGGCAGATAGATAGAAAGATAGAGATAGAAAGAGATAAGGGAGCAAATATTGTCCCCTAAAAGCAAAAAAATATATATAAAGAAACGTAAACAAACAAAGAAATTAAATAAAATGAAGAAAAAATGAAGAAAAATGAAGAAAAACAAAACAAATCACTTTTATTAAATTTAGACACGAACGATGCCCTTTAAATGCGTGTGCGTGTGTGTGCGTGTATGCGTGTGTGTGTGTGTGTGTGTGTGTGTGTGTGTGTGTTTGCTTGATCTTAGGACGGGTCTCTGTGTGTGTCTCCGCCAGGCTTTGTAAACTGAATGGTTGGGTTGATTGGCTGGCTGGCTGACTGCCCATCTGTTCGTCTGTCTGTCTGTCTGTCTGTCTGTCTGGTTGGCTGGTTGGTTGGCTGGATGCCCATCTGTCCGTCTGGCTTCGATTCCTGGCTGGATGTATGTGTCTGGCTGGCTGGCTGACTAGATGAGACTGTGTGGGTGTGTCTGGATTGCTGTGTCTTAACTGGATGAGTGGATGAATGTGACTGGAAAGGGGAACGAGTTGACTGTGTGACTGGATATTTGTGGCTGTGGACCGTTTGTGTGGATGACTGGATGACTGGATGACTGAATGTGTCTGGGTCCGTGTGTGTGAGTGTGGAGGGGGGGCGGAAGACAGGGAGGAGGAGGATATTGGGGGAAGGTAGGGGAAGGGGAAGATGGAGGAAGAGAGGCTGGGTAGGGTAAGGATCGGGGTAGGGGATGGGGGAAGGGGTGGGGAGAGGTAAGGGAGGGAGCAAGGGATGGCTGTTTGTCTTAAATGGATGACTGGATGACTGTGACCGGAAAAGGGAAAGTGTTTGAATGTGCATGGATGACTAACTTAATGTGTGCCTGGCTGTGAATGTCTGAATAGCTGAGTGTATGTCTGAGTGTCCGTTTGTCATGGAATTTTTCAGAGAATGAATGTGTGAGACTGTGGGATCCTAGGAGACTGAGTGCATCTAGACTGGACAGTGGTGGGTATCTGACTGTATGTGTGTAGTTATGATGTGTGTCTGAGGGTGTTTGAGTGACTGGTTGACTGTGTGACTGGTTCTGTGTGCCTGTGAATAGTGTTTGGGTTTGAACGGCTGACTGACTAAATGTTTGACTGCATATTTGTGGCAATAGAGCGTTAGTATGTGTGTTTGAATGACTGTGGAGCGTTGTCTATATGTGTTTGAAGGATTAGCTATGTGTGAAGGCTACATGTGTCTGGCAGGATGTATGTGCGTGTAACTCCATGTGTCTGGAGTCCATCTGTGTCTGTCTGTGTGTCTGGGTGGCTGGGTGACCGACCTCCCGTGTCTGTGCCTTCGAGTTGTGTTTACGGGCCGTGAGTGTCCCTCGTAAGGCCGGGGCTGACAGACGGGGCACTAACATTTGATGGCCGCCAGCTGGAGTCCACACGTGGGGGGGGGGAGGAGGAGGACAGTGGCGGCGGGGAGGGGGCGGAAGATAGGGAAGAGGTAGGTGTAGGGAAAGGGGGAGGAAGAGAGGCGGGGGAAGGTAAGGATCGAGATAGGGGATGGGAGAGGAGGTGGGAAGAGGTAAGAGTGGGAGTAAGGGATGGAATGGGGAGAGGGGAAGTTAAGGGGCGGAGTAAGGAGAGGAGTGGGAGAGCGGGGGAAAGCAAGGGTGGGAGTATGGGGTGGAATGGGAGGGCGGGGAAAGGTATAGGGGGAAGAAGGGGGCGGGGAAAGTAGGGGTCAGGGTGGGGAGTGAAATGGGGGTCGGGAGAAAGTAAAGGAAGGGTTCGGGACTGGAATGAGGGACTGGGGAAGGGTAGGGGAAGAAGGGGAGTGGAAGAGGGTAGGGAGTGGGAGGAAAGGGGACGATGGGACGGGAGGTGGGGGAAGGGGTTGAGGGGGAAGGGAAAGGGTGGGAGGGTGAGCCAAACCTGCACGTCGCTGATATATATTTGTTGTTTACCGTACGAGGATGAAAAGCCAATCACAGCACGCCACTGATTTTCTGGTTTATTACAGGCGAATAGAGTGAAAAAAAAATGACTGTGGGTTGGATGTGAAAGGATCCTAGGACGGTGCAAAAAGGTGGATGTTCATGTTAGTTGTAAAGGTGATAACTAACGACGATATAGATATGTGGCTACGATATTTTAGGGATGGATCGATTGGTCTTGAAAGCATAATAAGTAAAGACAAAATCACACGTACAGAGGAGTAATGAGATATATGTTTTTTTTTGTGTGTGTGTTTTTTGGACCTTTTTCATGGTGGGTTAAGATTTTGGAAGCAAGAACGAGAGAAGAACGAGAGAAGGAGAGGAATGAGGAGGACAAAACAAAAGAAAGAAGGGTAGGAATGGGAGGAAAAAAAGAGAACGAGAAAAGGGGAAGAATAAAGAGAAAGGGCAGAATGAGAGAAAGAGGAGAATGTGGAGAAAGAACAAAACTAGAGAGAGAGAGAGAGAGAGAGAGAGAGAGAGAGAGAGAGAGAGAGAGAGAGAGAGAGAGAGAGAGAGAGAGAGAGAGAGAGAGAGAGAGAGAGAGAGAGAGAGAGAGAGAGAGAGAGAGAGAGAGAGAGAGAGAGAAGGTAGACATATAATAGAAAGAAAGACAAGAAAAGAGAAATAAAGAAAAAAAACCTAACAAAACAACAAAGAGAAAGAAAAATTGCAGTTAAAAAAAATAACAGGCGAGATGAATAATGACGAGACGGAGAAGATGAAGAGGAGGAGGAAGGAGAGGAAGATGAATATGCCGCCCGATCACTATCCGAAAATGAGACGAGAGATGGATCGGTGAGAGCGAGGAAAGGAAGCAAGGAGAGGGTGATGAATGGACGGATAGAAGAGGAAGTAGAAGAGGAGAGAGAAAGAGAGCTGGAGCGAGGCGAGAAAAGGAGAGATGGGAGGAGGAAAAATATTTAGAAGAAAGTGATAAATGGATGAAAAAAGAATGTATAGAAGAGGAGGTAGAAGAGGAAAGAGGAAGATGGATGGAGAGAGGCGGAAAAGGAGAGATGGGAGGAGGAAGAATAGTTAGAAGAAAGTGATGAAGGATGAGAAGAGGATGTGAAGAGGATGGAGGAAGAAGGAAGAGGAAGGAAGGGCTGTCAGGAATTCGGTTACATAAGAATACAGAGGAATACATAGAAGAGGAAGTAGAAGAGGAAAGAGGAGGAAAGAGGAATTCTGATAGAGTTTGTAAGTGTTTTTAAGTTACTGAATGATTAAAGAGAGGGAAAATATATTACGTTGAAGAATAGGAGAAAAATGAAAGGAAAATAAAAAGAAAATATCATTAATCATTCTGTTTTCAGTAAGAGAAGTAAGTGTTTTGAAGTTACCGAAGAATTAGTGTAAGAAAAAAACATTAAGTGGAAGAAAATGAAAAAAAAGTGAAAAAATTAAAAAAGAAAACATTATTATTCAATCTGTTTGCTGATAAGAGCGCTAAGGAAGTGTTTTTTCGAGTTACTGAAGGGTTGAAGAAAGATGAAAATATATTAAGATAAAGAATAGGAAAAAAATTAAATAAAAAAAAAATATTACTCATTCTGGTTTTGTGATGGAGTAAAGTGTTTTCAAGTTACCGAAGAATTATGGGAGAAAAAAATAATAAGTAGAAAAATGAGAAAAAGAGTGAAAGGAAATTAAAAAGAAAACATTATTACTCATTCTGGTTGTCTTATGGAGCAAAGTGTTTTTCGAGTTACTGGAGGGTTGAAAAAGGAAGAAAATGTATAAAGATGAAGAATAGGAGAAAAATGAAGGGAAATTAAAAAGAAAACATTATAATTCATTCTGGTTTTCTGATGGAGCAAAGTGTTTTTCGAGTTACTGGAGGGTTCAAAAAGGAAGAAAATATATAAGGAAGAAGAATAGGAGAAAAATGAAGGGAAATTAAAAAGAAAACATTATCATTCATTCTGGTTGTCTGATGGAGCAAAGTGTTTTCAAGTTACCGAAGAATTATGGGAGAAAAAACATTAAGAAGAAAAATGAGAAAAAAAGGGAAGGAAATTAAAAAGAAAACATTATTACTCATTCTGGTTTTCTGATGGAGCAAAGTGTTTTCAAGTTAACGAAGAATTAGAGCAAGGAAAAAAATAATTAAGTGGAAGAGGAAAAAAGGGAGAGAAAAGAGAGAATGAAAATGCATGAAGGGCGAAAGTATTAGTGGGCGGGGAAGAAAAGAATGAAGGAGGGAAGGAAGGAAGGAAGGAAGGAAGGAAGGAAAAAAACGGAGAAAAAAAAATAACGTGACGCTGGTTTGCATATTTAATCACGAAACTGGAGGAAAACTATTTTGGAGAGAAGGAAAGGAGGGAGGGAGGGGAAGGTAGAGGGGCAGAGGGAGGAGGAGGGGGGGAGGAAAGAGACCCAAACAAGGGGAAGGAAAAAAGTAAGAAAAAAAGTAAAGAGAAAAAAAAGAAAGTTGAGATGCTGCATGATCCTGTGAGATAAATAGATGAATAATGTATGAGAGAGAGAGAGAGAGAGAGAGAGAGAGAGAGAGAGAGAGAGAGAGAGAGAGAGAGAGAGAGAGAGAGAGAGAGAGAGAGAGAGAGAGAGAGAGAGAGAGAGAGAGAGAGAGAGAGAGAGAGAGAGAGAGAAGAGAAGAGAAGAGAAGAGAAGAGCAGAGAAGAGAAAAGAAGAGAAGAAAAGAGAAAAGAAGAGAAAAGAAAAGAAAAGAAGAGAAAAGAAAAGAAAAGAACAAAAGAAGAAAAGAAGAAAAGAAGAGAAGAAAGAGGAGAGGAGAGGAGAGGAATAGAGAAGGAAATACAAGGGAAAGACAAGAACAGAAAGGGAAAGGAATAGAAGATAAGGAGAGGAAAGGAAAGGAAGGGAAGGAAAGAGATGAGGAGAGAGGAATGAAATTGAAAGATGAAAGTAGAAATGACACACAAACACACAAACACCTATTCCCCCCCCCCCCCCGTACTCTCCCCCTCTCCCCCATCCCCAAACACACACTCACACAGAGAAAGAAAGTAAGGCAGTAATAACATGCATGGAAATGGAAATGAGGCTGCAGGAGCGGGGTAAAAGGACACGAGTGAGCCTCAGCCAGTGACATATTCCCTCAATCAGCGTCGAAGGCAGAGAGAGACAGGCGGGGAGGCGGGACGAGCGAGAGTGTGTGTGAGAACCGCAGGAAAGGACGCGAAAAGAGCAAGATGGAAACGTGATTGCAAAGGAGAGTATAGAGATGCAGGAAGGATATTTTGGGTAGCTTTCAGGAGCCTCGAAATTGAAAAAAAGACACTCAGGTACACAGAAATATATGTTTATGTTTATTTATAAGTGACGTAACTGTGGGTAGCTTGTTTTGAGGGCGCTTTCAGGTAAGTTGGAAGTTAAGTAAGAGACAGTGACAGGGACACGAGAGTAATGTAAAGGTTAAAGTCACATCGGTAGCGCGGTGTTTCCGCTTTTGCTGGCGCGCATGAAACACGACATGGAACGATGCATGATTGTTGCACATGGGTATATATAGAGGTCTGACAAGCACAAGAACGATTGCGAAGAAAGAACGGCAACGGCGACAATTATATGTACGACCACCTGCTACAAGAACTGAACAGAGAGGACCCTTATCGACACCTACAAACCAGAAGTAATTCACCAGAAGAATGGAAGAACGTAGCACAACAAAAACCCAGAGGTGGAGGGTCACTGTACTTTAATTATAAAAGTTCAACAGCATCGTCCTCATGGCCCTCTCCGATGCAAATTACAAGTTCTTGTACATCGACGTTGGTGCAGAAGGAAGAACGACAACGTTCCCAACAGTCCCCAGGAAGGCGCCGCACGGACATCGCACGCACCCCGCAGGCCCTGCAAGATTTATGAATCATGTATGAAGACGTCAAATTTGAAATGTTTTAAAATCTGAGCGGCGACAGATGCCGCCAGCGTCATGGGCACGCTTTGTTGCGACTTTAGGGCGACATTGGTGCGGCCCACGCCGTAACAGGCCGTAACAAAAAAGTGCGTAAGTGTAAACGCACCTTAAGTATGAAACTGATATTAAAGGAGAATATGAAACTGTGAATAGAATGCTTTAGGATGCTTTCACGGGCCTTGGAAGTATAAAATAAGACAGAATCACAGGTACAACAGAGTAAATGTTCAGGTTAATTATAAGGTGAGTACAAACAAGAATATAGATTAGTCGGTAGTGTATTTTAGAGATGAATCGAGTGGTCTTGAAAGCATAATATATAAAGACAGAATCACAGGTACAGAGGAGTAAATATTCAGGTTAATTATAAAGGTGATAACTTTCGAGGATATAGATATGTGGGGATATTTTAGGGATGAATCGAGTGGTCTCGAAAGCATAATATATACAGACAGAATCACAGGTACAGGAGTAAATATTCAGGTTAATTACAAAGGTGATTACAAACGAGAACACAAAACTACGGATAGACTACTTAAGGATGCTTTCACGAGCCTTGGAAGCAAAATAAAGACATCACAGGCAAAGAAGAATCAAACAGGTGTATCAAGAGAGCGTGCGTCTAAAAGGTAAGGTAATGCACAACACGAATACAGGTAAACAGATAACATTTACTCATACAAAAAGGTTCAGGTGCAGAAAAGAAAGAAAGGAAAAGAAGTTAATCGTAAACTAGAGTAAAAGGTAAACATGAATACCTTAAAGAGTAAATTAAACAAGACAGATAACAATAGATAGATAGATAGATAGAGAGAGAGATATAGAAGGAGAGATAAAAAAGGAGATAAATCATGGTAGAGTTAAAAGATATAGATAAATATATACCTTCCAGAGTAAATATAACTAGACTGACCACAAATAGATGAAGAGATAGACAGATAGATAAATAAAGAGAGATACAGAAGTTAAAATCAAGGCAAAATGTACAAATCCACACACCCGCTCCCTAAAATAAACCCCAATGAAATTATTTAAAACATGACACCGGACTGGAGAGAGAGAGGGGGGTTGCTTGGAAGGGGGGGAGGGGGGGCAAGGACAGGTGAGGTAAAGGTGAACAGGGACACACACACACACACACACACACACACACACACACACACACACACACACAGACACACTTAAAGGTGACCAAGAGCAAAGAGCAGGAAGCGATTTTTAGAGGAGAGACTGAATCTTTTATATATAGACCAAGGTTTGAGAGAGAGAGAGAGAGAGAGAGAGAGAGAGAGAGAGAGAGAGAGAGAGAGAGAGAGAGAGAGAGAGAGAGAGAGAGAGAGAGAGAGAGAGAGAGAGAGAGAGAGAGAGAGAGAGAGAGAGAGAGAGAGAGAGAGAGAGAGAGAGAGAATATTTGCTATTTGCAGTAAAGAATGAATAAAATGGGAAGTACGTGGAAAAGGAGGAGGAGGAGGAGGAGGAGGAGGAGGAGGAGGAGGAGGAGAAGGAGGAGGAGGAGGAGGAGGATAAAGAGAAGAGAAATGAGGAAAAAAAAAAAGAATTAAGAGAAAGAGAAAGAAAAAAAGATACAAGGAAAAGGCGATAAAGGATAGAAAAAATAGAAAGAGAGAGAGAGAGAGAGAGAGAGAGAGAGAGAGAGAGAGAGAGAGAGAGAGAGAGAGAGAGAGAGAGAGAGAGAGAGAGAGAGAGAGAGAGAGAGAGAGAGAGAGAGAGAGAGAGAGAGAGAGAGAGATAGAGAGAGAGAGAGAGAGAGAGAGAGAGAGAGAGAGAGAGAGAGAGAGAGAGAGAGAGAGAGAGAGAGAGAGAGAGAGAGAATGCTGCGTTAGGTGAATTTGAACATTCCTTGAACGGAGACGATGTGAAGGTGTTAGATTACATACATTATGGAGGAGGAGGAGGAGGAAGAGGGGGAGGAGGAGGATAAATGAAGACAGAGGAAACGAAGAAAGTGTTGCATACAGAATCAGTACCCAAGTCTCTCTCTCTCTCTCTCTCTCTCTCTCTCTCTCTCTCTCTCAATTGCATCTAAATGTATCAGTCTAATCTACAAGTCCATTTCCTTGCTATTTCCTTCGTTTCAGATTATTCATCAAAGTGTTGAGTTTAGTTTCGTGTCTATATTTTTCTAACTTAATATTTTCTCATCTTTTATTAATTTATTCTACGCCATTTTTCTCCTAACTCAGTATTGTCTTATCTTTTACTTTTTCCTCCTATTTTTTTTCTCCTCGTATATGTCTTTTCGTTTATTATTTCTTTCTTCTTAACTTCTCTCTTTGTACGTGATTGTGTTATTTTTTCTTAATTTTTGTTTGTATTTCTTTCCCTTTTCTCATTCTTTGCTTCTACTTATTTGTGTATCTATCTTTTCATTCTCTTTTCTAAACTTCTCCTCTTGTACTTTTTCTATTTCCTCTCTTTTTTATTCTTTGTTTCATCATTTTTCTTCATTTTTTTTATTTCTTCGTCATTTACATCTTTCCTTTCCTCACACCTTGCCTCTAAACTTCTATTGTGTATAACTTTTTTCCTTCATCCTTCTCTTTAAACCATTTCTTCAGTACTTCTTTTATTTCCTTATTCATTGTTTCTGATCTTCTCTTCATTGTATTTATCTATTTTTCCTCCCTAACTCCTTCCTTCTAACTTTCCTCTCTTCATCTACCTTCTCTTTCCATTCCATTTCCCTTCCTCCATAAACTTATATTCTTCTAATCTTTCTGTCATTCTATTTTATTCTGTTCCACTCAATGCTACCTAGTCTTCCATTCCTCCTATTGTATTCTTTTATATTTTTCTGCATCAATGCTTGTTTTTTCTCCCCCAGTCCCTTCATTTCCTCTCCCTTCCTTCCGTTCCTTTAATTCGCTCTTGTCACGTAAGGTTCCTGGTCTGTTTCTGCTCAGGTAACGTTTTTTTTTTCGTCTCCATTAAGATAAGGCCGATAGGGTGAGGAGAAATTGCTCTGCTTGAAGCTAACACGATAATGGGCGGCGCTGCTGAAGGGACGGACGCACGAGACGAACTGGAAAGGTCTTTGCGTGTTATGGAAATGTAGAAATGGATAGAAAGGGAATGGAATGCAGGAAGTACCGACGGAGATATGAAATTGAAGCGTGTGAAGGAAACATAGGAGAGGTAGATACGGGAATGTGTACTGATGAAACTTGAATGTCTTAGCGTGTTATGGATATGTAGAAATGGATAGGAAGGGAATGGAATGCAGGAAGAAGAAACGCAAATATGAAATTGAAGCGTGGGAAAGAAACATAGGAGAGGCAGATACGGGAATGTGAACCTAATGGTGGAACTTGGTCTTTGCGTGTTTGGAATGGAAAAGAAGTGCACGAATAGGAAACTGAAGGAAATGAAGGAAATATACGAAAGGAAAGGAAAGGAATAGTGAAAGTAAGGAAGAATGAAACAGAGAATGAAACTGGAAGGTCTTTGCGTGTTAGGATTGGAAAAGAAGTGCACGAAAAGGAAACTGAAGGAAATGAAGGAAATGGAAAGGAAAGGAGTAGAGAGAGAAAGGAAGAATGAAACAGAGAATGAAACTGGAAGGTCTTTGCGTGTTAGGATTGGAAAAGAAGTACACGAAAAGGAAACTGAAGGAAATGAAGGAAATGGAAAGGAAAGGAGTAGAGAGAGAAAGGAAGAATGAAACAGAGAATGAAACTGGAAGGCCTTTGGGTGTTGAGGAAATATAGAAAGAGAAAGGAATGGAGAAAAAACGGAACTATGAAACTAGAAATGAAGCTTGAAACTAATTGCGTGTTGAGAAAAGGAATAGAAAGGAGGAAATACAGAAGAACGAAACTAAAAATAAAACTTGAATGTCTTTGCGTGTGAAGGAAACATAGAAAAAAGAGAAGGAATGCAGGAAGTACAAGCGGAAAAAAAAAAAAAAAACGGTCATAGGTTTTACATTAATCGTCTATACTGCTGCTGCTGCTACTACTACTACTACTACTACTACTACTACAGCTACTACTACTACTACTACCACTACTACTACCACTACTACTACTACTACTACTACTACAGCTACTACTACTACTACTACCACTACTACTACTACTACTACTACTACTACTACTACAACTACTACTACTACTACTACTACTACTACCACTACTACTACTACTACTACAACTACTACTACTACTACCACTGCTACTCTGCCACTTAATACATAAAGACGATGAGGACAGAACACGCAAGCCATTAACTTCAGACATTCTAATACGATATGTTGCTTGACACTAACAGAGAAAATTAAATGAAGAAAAAAGGAGGTTATAAACAGTTTCACAACACGCACACGCACACACACGCACACACACACACACACACACACACACACACACACACACACGGGGATGGTGAGTGTGCATGTTAGTGTTTTTGTTTTGTTTGTGTGTTGTTGTTTTTTTATAGTATTGGCAAGTATTATGACCCAACACAGTTTTGTTTTTGTTTTACTTCAAGGAGTTTGTTTGTTTGTTTGTTTGTTTGTTTGTTTGTTTGTTTGTCTGTCAGCTGTTGTGTGTATAATTTCGTTTCTGTTTGTCTGTCTATCTTTCTTTTTTTCTTTCTTTTTTCTATCTATCTTGCTAACTAACTTTCTTTCTATCTAACTCTCTCTTTCTTTATTTCCTCCTTTTTTTCTATTTGGTTTCTTTTTATCTATCTATCTATCTACTTATCTGTCAACTTTTTTTCTTTCTTTCTTTCCTTCTACTGTCATTAACTGAAAGAGAGAGAGAGAGAGAGAGAGAGAGAGAGAGAGAGAGAGAGAGAGAGAGAGAGAGAGAGAGAGAGAGAGAGAGAGAGAGAGAGAGAGAGAGAGAGAGAGAGAGAGAGAGAGAGAGAGAGAGAGAGAGAGAGAGAGAGAGAGAGAGAGAGAGAGAGAGAGAGAGAGAGAGAGAGAGAGAGAGAGAGAGAGAGAGAGAGAGAGAGAGAGAGAGAGAGAGGGGAGGGAGAAGGGACTACATTCACCGTCTGGGTCACGTAACACACAACAACAAAGCTCATGAGAACAATTAATGATCATCTGGCAATTAAATGAATCAAAGGAGATCATGTAATTGTTATTCCGTACGACTAATTGTATCAGACACGCACACACACACACACACACACACACACACACACACACACACACACACACACACACACACACACACACACACACACACACACACACACACACACACACACACCATTACCCGAAGCTATTATACATTTCTAGTCTACGTCAGGATAAAGGCCTTTCCCAACGTACTCCTTCTCTACCAAGACCAATGTAAACCTAAGATGATCACAGACAAACAAACAAACAGACCAAGATGAACACAGACCAACACACAGCAGCAGACCAAGATGAAAGCAAGACATAGACCAAGACACAGACAGACACATACAGATCAAGATGAAAACACGTCCATGAGAAACGAAACAATAACATGTCTCAACCTGTCTTGTTTAATTACCACAGACACCTGACTACACCTGGAACACAAAGAAACACAAAGGAAGAACAAACAACAGCAGACATGCTGGTCCTTACGAGGTTGTTTGTGACAAGCTACACTAACTATCTAATCAAAGGTGGAAGATGAAGGACAGCAAAGGCGAAGGCTCCTCCCCACCCCCCCATCCCTCCAGCCAAAGCTGGCAGGAAAGGAAAAAGAACCATGCAGCATGGAAAAACTGCATGGAATTTATGTAGGAAAGAGGAAAGAACTACCATTACTGCTACCACTAACCGGGCGATAAAAGCGGACAAGGACACCAGTATTCGAAAGAACTTAACGTTATTACGACAATGAGTAATATCTAAGTTGCTGGTTGGATTCAAAACACTAGTCTAATCTATTCTTGAAGGCCGTAACTGTTGTACTATCAACGACATCACAAGGTAGAGAGTTCCAAACATTAACAACTCGATTGAAGAAGAAGTGTTTATCTTCGTGCGACGAGAATCTTTTACCACTTATCTTCAAATTGTGATTTCTTCTTGTTCTATTTGATCGATCAATTGTAAAGTAATCTTCCGCATTAATATCACTGAATCCTTTGAACATTTTAAACACTTCTATTCGATCGCCTCGCATTCTTCGTTTTGATAGGCTGAATAAATTTACTTCTTTAAGCCTTTGTTCATATGACAAATTTCTCAACCTAGGAATCATCTTTGTTACTCTTCGTTGGACCCGTTCCAACTTTTCTATGTCTTTTCTGTAGTAGGGAGACCAAAACTGTACACAGTACTCTAGACGGGGTCGAGGGTGGAGGGTGGAGGAGGAGGAGGAGGAGGAGGAGGAGGAGAAAAAGGAGAACAAGGAAGACGAAAATGACAAAAATGGTGATGGAAAACGAGGAATAAGAGGAGGAGGAGGAGGAGGAAGAGGAAGAATAAATGAGAGGAGGAAGAGAAGGGGAAGAATGGAGAGACAAGAAATATGACAAGGAGAGAGAGAGAGAGAGAGAGAGAGAGAGAGAGAGAGAGAGAGAGAGAGAGAGAGAGAGAGAGAGAGAGAGAGAGAGAGAGAGAGAGAGAGAGAGAGAGAGAGAGAGAGAGAGAGAGAGAGAGAGAAAGAGAAGGGGTGAAGGAAGGTTGATTGGGGTGATCAGACGAAAGAGGAGGAAGAGGAGGAAGGGGAAAAAAAGGGAGGAAGGGGGAGGGAAAAAGGAAAGGGGGGAGGGAGACAGCTGAAAAAGGGTGGCCATCTATTAATCTCTCTCTCTCTCTCTCTCTCTCTCTCTCTCTCTCTCTCTCTCTCTCTCAAGCTGGCAGATGTTGCAGCTGGTGATGGAGGAGGAGGAGGAGGAGGAGGAGGAGGAGGACAGGAAAGTGAAAGAGGAGTAGGAGGAGGAGGAGAAGGAGGAGGAGTGGAAAAGAAAAATGAAGAGTTTGAGAAAAAAAGAGGAGAGGAAGAAGGAGGGGGAGGAGGAGGAGGAGGCGGATGGGAAGGGGGAAGAGAAAAAGGAAAAGGAAGGGAAGGAAAATGAAAGAGAAGGAAAAGGAAGAGGAGGAGTACGAAAGAGGAAGGAGGAGGAGGAGGAGGAGGAAAAGAGGAAAGCATATGAGGTAAGAGATTGAGAAAGTATGGGGAAAAAGAAAGAGAAGGAGGAAGAGGAGGAGGAAGAGGAAGAGGAGGAGGAAGAAGAGGAGAAGTCATTTGAGGCAGGAGGTTACAGAAAAGAGGAGAAAAAAAGAGGAGGAGGAGGAGGAGGTAAAGACAAGAAAAAGAAGAAGGAGGAGGAGGAGGAGGAGGAGGAGGGGGGGGCGGGGGTAAAAGAGAGAAAAAAAAGAGACATGACAGGTGGTGACAGAGTGATTGGGTGGTGACACGAGCCGGGAATGGTGGTGATAAATGGTGGTGATGGTGGTGGTGATGGTGATGATAGGTGGGAGTGACAGGCGAAGAGAAGGGAGAAGAAGCCACAGAAGAAGGGAGATGAGGCTGATGAAGGGGATGATACAGATCGATTTGCTATGGAAGGAAAAAGAGAGACATACATGAATAGGATAGCATGGAAGAAAGAGTAAGAGAAAGAAGGAAAACAAGGAAGTAGAATAAACAGAAGAAGAAACGAAGGAAAAAGAATAAGAGGAGAGAAGAAAAACTGAGATAAGGGACATAAGGATGACATAACATGAATAGGATAGCATGGAAGAAAGAGTAAGAGAAAGAAGGAAAACAAGGAAAGCAGAACAGGAAAAAGAAGAAACGACGGAAAAATGAATAAGAGGAGAGAAGAAAAGACTGAGATAAGGGAATGTGACGCTGGTAAGGATGACATCAAGAACAGAAGCAACAATAAAACAAAACAAGAAAACAACATGATCACACCACCCTTGAGTTGTTTCCTGTGCTATAAAAAAAATAAAAATAAAAATAAACACGAAATAAAACATAACACACACACACACACACACACACACACACACACACACACACAGAAGAAGAAAAAAACAGAAGCTCCAGTAAAATAAAACAAGAAAAAACAAGATAATAAGAAGCAATCACAAAAAAAAGAGGCAAAAATAAAACAAAACAAGAATAAAACAACATAATCACACCACCAAGCAACCAGCCTCAACCCTGACGCCACAATAACCTTTCCGTAACCAAAACGAACCACCACCACCACCACCACCACCACTAACCCCTTCCACCCCCTCCACCACCACCACCCCTCCCCATGCTAACACCCGCAGACACCCAAACCACCAGACGCCGCCGCCGCTGCCCCCCGTGCCCCCCCCCCCCCCCTGGTATTTGGTTCAGGCCGGCCCGCTATTGATTGTCAGCCTTGAGTTTTGAAGGTCAGGGATGTGGCGGTGGCGGTGGCTCTGGCGGGCGAGAGGGCGAAAGGGTTGGTGCATGGGCTCCTGATGCAGTCGTATACGAACAGGGGCAGAAGACGTGAAGGGAGCAGACTAGCACGATGTAATTCCCTAGAGAGTAGATTTGCTTTTTTTTTTAGCATATGTGTAATTTCCAGTGTGCATATACATCATTTCCAGTTTGGTTTGGTTTGGTGACGGAGAGACCGGCAAAATAAAATACACAAAATACGAACGTGAAATACAGAATAATGTAATACTGGGGAGTGAGGAAAACGCTCAGAAATATTGCAGGGAGTCACTGAGCAAAGTGCTACATTTCACATCTTTTCAGGGAGCAGAAGAATATACGAAAGGAAAGCAAGCGAAATTATATCACGGGTCGGGTACGCTTCCTGGAATATATTTTTTTTACAGCAAAGGAGAAAACAATAATGAAAAAAAAAAAAAAGCCTGCTACTTACTGCCCCTTTATAGGAACAACGATCATTCTAAAAACAACAACAGTAATGCGGTATAAAAGAACTGATTACATACATACATACATACATACATACATACAAATAAAAATAAAGTACAAAACGCATATAAATGGTTAACCTCCAAAGTCAAGCCATGAAAACCGAACCTCCGAACTAAGTCTCCTAATTATGTAAACTCAGGTATAAAAGGTAAAACTCCACCTGATGTTACGCCATATTAGCCCCTTTGACACACACACACACACACACACACACACACACACACACACACACACACACACACACACACACACACACACACACACACACACACACACACACACACACACACACACACACACACACGCAAAAGGGGAAGGAGAGCAGTGCGGTGACCTCTTTTAAAACAAACATACATACATACATTCATACATACATACATACATACATACATACATACATACAAACACACAGAAAAATACATATTGAAGCAAACTATAATATTAAAACAGAGGAGTATTGCGTGGAATGTGAGAGTTGGGGCTTGAAGAGAAAGGCAAATAGATAAACTGACAGATAGATAGATAGATAAACAGTAAGATAAGAGATGAAAGAATAACAGAAGACGTACATAAAAGGGAGAAACGATATGTGGAAAGCAAATAAGAAGCAGAAGAGGAGGGATGAAAAGAGGGAAGAGGAGGAGGAGGAGGAGGAGGAGGAGGAGGAGGAGGAGGAGGAGAGTATCCACTTTACCTGCCAATCTTCGCGTTCCTTCGAGACACGTGAGATTTTTTTTTTGCGTTCCTTACCTGAGAAAGAGAAGAAAACATTATTATTATTATTATTATTATTATTATTATTATTATTATTATTATTATTATTATTACTGACGCTACTAAAACCAATGCTACTTCTTACTACTATATACATACTCTCTCTCTCTCTCTCTCTCTCTCTCTCTCTCTCTCTCAAACGTCATGTATCCAAAATTCACTTCCCTTACTGATGTCGTAGGTAAGTACTTCCGTGTCTTAGGCAAGCATACTGACAGAACGGTAAGTAGGTAGAAAGGAAGGTTAGTAAGTAAGTGGGTGGGTAGAAAGGTAAACTGATAGGCATACAGGTAGGAAGTAAGGTAGAATATGTGTGTCAGTAGGTTAGTAGGTAGGTAGATATAGGTAGGTGGGTGTAGGTATGTCCCCCTCCCTCCCCCCTCCCGTGCAGTCAGATAAGGGGATCAACGAGCAGTGACTTTGTTAATCTGCATATTCGATAGTCCAATTTTGTGTGTAATTGTCCTTCAACGAGAGGGAGGGAGGGAGAGAGGGAGGGAAGCCTTAGTGATGTTGGGAAATGGGAGGAGGAGGAAGAGGAAGAGGAGGAGGAGGAGGAGGAGGAGGGGAAGAGGTGGTCACTTTTAGGTTTCTCATGTTTGTTTTGTATATATTGGTGTTTGTGTTGCCTGTTTTGTTTGTTGTTTGTTTGTGTGTATGTTAGTTTGTTTCCTGTTTGTTTGTTTTCTAGTGTTTGTTTGTGTTGTTTTGTGTTTGCTTTTCATGTATTCTTTGTTTATCTTTGTTTGTGTTTCTGTTAATTTTTTTCTTGTTTGTTTGTGTTGTTTAGTGTTTGCTTTTCATTTATTCTTTACTAGCTTTCTTTGTTTGCTTGTGATTTTTTATTTTTTTTATTTTGATTGCTTATAAATATTCTTTTTGCTAACGTATTTATTTTCACAAGCATGACTTTCACTTCTTTTTTGTGCCGTTTCAAGGGGAGAATTAGAAAGCTGTTTGTTTGTGAGTATATATGCGTTCGTCTGTCTGTAAAGTTATCTACCTGTTTGTTTGTATCCCCGTCTATGTGTCTGTTAATTTTGTCTCTCGTATAAATTGTCTCTTAGGTATACGCAATTATCTCACACAGTATTGCCTTTTCACAGTCCATCCCTGACCTCAATCTCAACCGCATCCACTCTCTTCCCAACCTCCGTCTATGTGTCTGTTAATTTTGTGTCTCTCGTATAAATTGTCTCTCAGGTACACGCAATTATCTCACACAATATTGGCTTTTCACACTCCATCCCTGACCTCAATCTCAACCCCATCCACTCTCTTCCCAACCTCTGTCTATGTGTCTGTTAATTTTGTGTCTTGTATAAATAGTCTCACAGGAAAACGCAATTCACACTCTATCCCTAACCTCATCCTGAACTCTATCCACACTCTTTCCATCCTCACTTCCTTCATTCCATATCTCTCTGACCCTTTCTTTATCTCATTATTTATTCCTTTCCTTGCTTCTCACATTCCTTTTTCCCTTTATTTGTCTTATTCATATTCTCCTGATCCTCTTTTTCTCATCTTTCTCATCCTCACATCCCTTCCAGCCTCCCTCATCTCTTTCCCCCTCGTCCTCCTCCTCCTCCTCCCCGCCCCGCCCATCGCTAGCTCCGCCCATCCTCAAAGCCCCGCCCACGATCCATTTGTTTCCTCTTACCTTATTCATTAGTTTGTCTACCTTTCTGACAGGTTAATTAGTTTCCTCCTGCCCCGCTTCCATGGCATTCACTAAACACGTCGGCGGGAGTTAATAGAAAGGAAGTAATTTGTTATTGTTTTTTTTTTCTTTCCTTTTGTTGTTAGTGAAGTAATGAGACGGCTTGCAATTTCTGTATACTAGTTATGTTGTTAGTTTAATTTCATAGTAATTTGTTATTTTTTGCGCTTTGTTTAAATAGAAAGTAAGTAGTTATTGTTATTTTCTTTGCTTTTGTTTTTAGTATAATAATGAGAGAGAGAGAGAGAGAGAGAGAGAGAGAGAGAGAGAGAGAGAGAGAGAGAGAGAGAGAGAGAGAGAGAGAGAGAGAGAGAGAGAGAAAGCAAGGGAGGAAAAGCAACTTGTCCACATCACTCAGCCACGCCCAGTTCCTCCTTCTCTCCCTCCTCCACCCTTTGCCTCCCTGACCCTGACCCGTCCCCCTCACCCTGATTGCCTCGCGTGACCTGACTGGCCCTCCATCAGCACCACCAACGCTGAATTTTATCGCCGAAATACGTTAGCGAAGACAGCTTAGAAATTCCCACAAAGAGACCCGCTTTGAGAGAGAGAGAGAGAGAGAGAGAGAGAGAGAGAGAGAGAGAGAGAGAGAGAGAGAGAGAGAGAGAGAGAGAGAGAGAGAGAGAGAGAGAGAGAGAGAGAGAGAGAGAGAGAGAGAGAGATGGGGGGGGGTCGGTTGTGGAAAGAGTGACAACAGAAGCGTGAAAAAGGAAGTGTGTGTGAACGTGAGCGCAAGGAAGAGGAGGAGGAGGAGGAGGAGGAAGAGGAAGAGGAGGAGGAAGAAGGAAGGAATAAATAAGAAATAAAAAGAAGAAAAATAATGAATGGAGGTCACACAGAAAATAAAAGCGAGAGCGAGAGCGAGCGAGCAAGAGAGAGAGAGAGAGAGAGAGAGAGAGAGAGAGAGAGAGAGAGAGAGAGAGAGAGAGAGAGAGAGAGAGAGAGAGAGAGAGAGAGAGAGAGAGAGGAAAAAGTAAAGTGAGAGGAGATTGAGGCCAGGGACGGCGTGAAGGGGGAGAGAAAAGCTATTTGCGAGAGAGAGAGAGAGAGAGAGAGAGAGAGAGAGAGAGAGAGAGAGAGAGAGAGAGAGAGAGAGAGAGAGAGAGAGAGAGAGAGAGAGAGAGAGAGAGAGAGAGAGAGAGAGAGAAAGGAAAGCGAAAGAAAACGAGTAAACAAGAAAGAAAACGAGAAAAAAACGAGAAAACGAGAATGAAAACGAAAATAAAAACGAAAGAAAAAGAAAAAAAACGAGAAAGAAAACGAGGAAACAAGGAAAAACAAGATAAAGAAAAAAAAAGAGAAAAAGAGAAAGAAAATACAAAAAAAAAACGAAAAAAAACAGGAAAATAACAAAAATCGAGAAAAAAACGAAACCAAAAGAAAAAGATGAAAAAAAACGAAAAACAGGGAAAAATAAGCGAGGTGAGCGTCCTATATCGTCTTACATTGCAATTTCCCGTCAATTTGGCCATCCCACGTTTAACCGGCGGAGGACTTGAGGCGACCCGACGTTCTTTCAGCGCCTCAAGAGCAGGACTTCGCTCCGCCGTAACCCGAGACCCCACATCGCTTAGCCTCGCCTCCTTGCACGACAGGCCCTCGATCTTGTCTCTCGCGTGCATATATCAGAGTGTGTTGTTTTACTTCTTTTCTTTTTCTTTGAGGTGAAAATTACAGTGGCTTGCGTGCATATATCAGTGTGTGTTGTTTTCTTTCTTTTCTTTTTCTTTTCTATACGGCCTTGACCTGATATCTGTCATTTTTTTTTTTTTTTTGGCCTAGTGCCAAAATTTTCTTCGTCTGTTTATTTTTGTTTTGTTTTCTTTGTTTTCTCCTTTTTTTCTTCTTTTCTTGTCACTATTATTTTTTTTCCTTGTCCTAAAATTTTCATCTATTTATTTTTGTCTT
This sequence comes from Eriocheir sinensis, assembly GCF_024679095.1. Classification (NCBI taxonomy): domain Eukaryota; kingdom Metazoa; phylum Arthropoda; class Malacostraca; order Decapoda; family Varunidae; genus Eriocheir; species Eriocheir sinensis. The sequence continues at coordinate 14,572,764 of NC_066519.1, forward strand.
GTTTTGAATTTTCTTTATTTTTTATTTTGTTTTCTTTTGTTTGTTTTTTACCTATTTGTTTATTTTTCTTATTTTTTTATTTGTTTTCTTTCATGGGACTTATTCTAAAACCTCCTTCGTCCTTTGTATTGTTTTATTTTTGCTTATATATTTGTTTGTATTTCCTGTTATTTTTTTCCCATTCTCTTCCTCTCTCTCCTCTCTCCCCCTCTCCTCCCGACACACTTTATTCCCCCCACGTCCATTTTTTTTCTCTGTTTCTTTACCTTTTGTTGACGGTCTGATATCTTTTTCAATTCTCCTCCATTCAGTCTATATGGATTAAAATACACTGGTGGGTGGCTTACTCTATTTTCCAACCTGCTGAAGTGTTATTTTTCTCTAGTTTGACTCTTCAGAATTTAACTACAAAGGAGATTAATCAATATACCATTAAAACAACTCCTTTGTGATCTTGCCCGGAAAATCTAATATATATCTTTCTATCTCTCTCTATTTTTAACCTGTTGAAACTTTATTTTTCTCTAGTTTGACTCTTAAGAATTTAACTACAAAGGAGCTTAATCAACATACCATTAAAAACTACTTCTTTCTATTCCTCCTTTATAATCTTGTCCGGAAAATCTAATATCTATCTCTCTATCTATATTTTACCTGTTGAAGCTTTATTTTTCTCTAGTTTGACTCTTAAGAATTTAACTACAAAGGAGCTTAATCAATATATCCTTAAAACAACTACTTCTTTCTATTCTCCTTTATGATCTTACCCGAAAAAAGCATATTCTATTTATCTATCTACCTCTCTATCTATCTTTATTCATTTATCATATTTATCCATCCATTCATACATATATACATACCCCGTTCACCTTTCCTGTTGAGTGTATCATTAAGGTGTTCACAAGCAGGCCACGTCCCTTCTCTATATCAAGCAACATATGACTGGTGAAAAGTTGAATCCTATTGGTGAAACTTGATTTGTGGGCGTGGCCTATTCCCGATGTCAGCGTGAATGGAGTACATCAAGATTTTCCACGGATACAGAAAGGGAAGAACCTAGCCACCTTAAAAGCTAACAGGAGCCTTTGTATTCTCTCCGTTAAAAAGCTAAAATCCTATTGGTGGAAGTTAACTTGTAGGCGTGGCGTATTTGCGAAGGGAGACTGAATGAAATGTATTAAGAATTTCCACGAACTCAGAAATGGACAAATCTAGTTACTTTGGAAGCTAACATAACCTTTCATAGTATTTCTAATTTAAATGCTATTGGTGGAACTCTGCTTATGGGCGTGGTCTATTTTCCAACTCAGCGCGAATGGAGTACATCACGGAAGAACCTGGTTACTTTAAGAGCTAACAGGAGCTTTTGTATTTTTCTTCTCTCAGCATTTTCATCACACCGGGCAAGATTAGGGGCCCGTTTTCCTTTGTTCTGTTTCCCGCCTTTAATATCGCTGCCGGCTGTTAGTGCGCGAAAAAAATGACCTTTCCAATCTCTCCTCCCTTGTTTGAGGCACTTTTTGTACGTTCATTTGTTTTATCTTCATCTCTCTTTCCCTTAAAGCTGGTAATATATTCTTCGCTACACGATTTATGCTGATGATTTCTTTTTTTTTTTTTTCTTTAGTGCGGTGGTGGTTGGGGGAAAGGGTGGTGATTCGCTTGTCTTTTCCTTTTGTTTAATCTTTATCTTCTTTGACCTTTTTCCTAATGTATCTTATTTCTTTTCGCCTTAGTTTTATCTTCTTTCTCATTTCCCCAAACGATTGGTATTTTTTCCTCTTTTTTTCTTTCTAAACTGTCGATATTGTTGAAATAGTCTTGGCATCTACTATCATTATTGTTGCTACTGGCACTACTACTACTACTACTACTACTACTTTTTTCTGATGCTCCTACTTCTACTGTTACGTCTCTCTCGATTGCTTCTTCTTTTTCTTCTTCTTCATCATCTACTTCTTCCACTACTACTAACACCCCGGCCGCCCATACACAAGCCGCCCTCAGCTCGTCGCCCGCCCCGAGTGGCCGCGTGGACGGGTCGCCAGCTACCCTTTAATCACATCCAACGAAAATAAAACAGCTGAACACAAATATCCAGGAACGTATCTGTCTTTTCTATTGTCGGTGGTGGTTTTTAGTAATAGCTGGGAGTCTGCACTGGCGGGGGGGGGGGGCTTTGTCTGTGTGTATACGGTTTGAATACGAGGAAGTTTGGATTGAGGAGTGATTACGTACCAGTCTCTTTGTCCTGTCGTGATGTTATAGGGCAGTATCTCATATATAAGTTATTGTGTATTAGTTAGCTGTTTCTTTGTCCTGTCGTTATGTTAGAGGACAGTATCTCATATATAAGTTATTGTGTATTAGTTAGCTGTTTCTTTGTCCTGTCGTTATGTTAGAGGACAGTATCTCATATATAAGTTATTGTGTATTAGTTAGCTGTTTCTTTGTCCTGTCGTTATGTTAGAGGACAGTATCCCATATATAAGTTATTGTGTATTAGTTAGCTGTTTCTTTGTCCTGTCGTGATGTTATAGGGCAGTATCTCATATGGAGGTTATTGTGTATGTATAAAGAACAGTATTTTTAGCCGTTTTATTGCCGCAAAGAAATACTGACTTATATGACAGGTGAGCCAAGCTACCCACGTATATACAACAGAAAAAAGACATTCGCATTGCTATTTCATTCTATTAGACTTCTCTGTGCAGTTTTGTCAGTGGTTCTAGAGGCATTACAGAGTTTCCTACATGTTACCCAGGCAGTCTCCGAATACACACACACACTAAAAAATGAAAACATAAACCATTTCATAAACTTTTAAACTAGCATTCCATTTTAAGAGAAAGAAAGGGAAAAATAAAGGAAAATATAAAACAGAAAACAAAATGAATAAGTGGAGAAGGTTTTAGGATTGGAAAAGAATAGGAGGAGGTTTTAGGATTGGGAAAGAAAAAGAGGAGGAGGTTTTAGGATTGGGAAAAAAAAGAGGAGGAGGTTTTAGGATTGGGAAAGAATAGGAGGAGGAGGTTTTAGGATTGGGAAAGAAAAAGAGGAGGAGGTTTTAGGATTGGGAAAGAATTGGAGGAGGAGGTTTTAGGATTGGGAAAGAATTGGAGGAGGAGGTTTTAGGATTGGGAAAGAAAAAGAGGAGGAGGTTTTAGGATTGGGAAAGAATAGGAGGAGGAGGTTTTAGGATTGGGAAAGAATTGGAGGAGGAGGTTTTAGGATTGGGAAAGAATTGGAGGAGGAGGTTTTAGGATTGGGAAAGAATAGGAGGAGGTTTTAGGATTTGCAAAGGCGTATTTCTTATTGCGTTTTAAGATTTCTCAACACGACGCCCAAACTACCTACCTACATACAATACAATCACAAGGGGAGAATACAACAACAACCAAACAAAGCCATACAAAATCCCGCATCAACTCTATGGACATTTCCGCCGCTAAAAATACGAAGTCGTTTTGGCGCGGCGGGAATCGAACGGGAAACACTTTTAAAAAATTCCCTTCGGCCATTCCCGCGGTCCGATGGCTCCGGTTTGGGCGAGATAAACCTTCGCAAATAAAATAAAAGTTTCCATCATAGGCCGCGACACAAAGCGGTTAGGTGTGTGTGTGTGTGTGTGTGTGTGTGTGTGTGTGTGTGTGTGTGTGTGTGTGTGTGTGTGTGTGTGTGTGTGTGTGTGTCTTTTTTTATCTGTTATTTATATGTGTCGGTCCTTGTATGTGTGTGTGTGTGTGTGTGTGTGTGTGTGTGTGTGTGTGTGTGTGTGTGTGTGTGTGTGTGTATGTATGTATGTTTGCATGTATGAACTGGGAGAGAAGATGGAGAGGGAGGGCGAGAGATAGAGAGAGAGAAAAGAAAGGACTGGAATGGGAGGGGAAAAAGACAAAGGAAAGGAGGAAAGACAAATAAAGAGAGAGAGAAAGGAGGAAGAAAGGAATGGGAAAGATAAATGTAGATAAGGAAAGAGGAAAAAAGATAGAGAGGGAAGATAGAAGGAGGAAAAAAGAAGGGAGAGAAAGAAGAAGGGGTGCTCCGGCTTGCGTTCGTGGTTTGGCTTTCGTCAGCTCGTGTTTTAATCTAATCCTTCACGTTTTTCTTCTATTTTCAAAACACGCTTATTGTATCATTAGTTTTCTTTTATCTTGTTTTTTTTTGTGAAGGTTATTAGTTGTTTCAGTAAATATAAAGTTTTACAATTTTTTATACATTCTAATTATTTTTATTTGACTGTTTCCGCCTTCTCGTTATTTTCATTTCTATCTTTTTTTTTTTCATCAGTTTTTATTAGTATTTTTTATTGTCATTTTATATATTAGTTTTCTCATTTTTTTATATCATTTTTTTTATCTATTAGTTTTTACGTTTTCTATTTTGTCATCTCATTCTATTCGCATTTCATTTCTTTCATGCATATAACATTTTTTTCTCATTTATATACAATTCACTTTATTCCTTTTCCACTCTTTCCTTTTGCTATATCGGTCTTGTAGTTTTCCATCTCTCGTAACTTCCAATTTTTTTTATCCATTTATTAGTTTTACCATTTTCAATTGTCATTCTCCCTTTATTTGCATTTATTTATTTTCTTTCGTGGATATAACATTTTTTTTATTTGCATACAATTCACTTTATTCCTCTTCCGTTCTATCCTCTTGCAATGTCTATCTTATTGTTTTTGTGGTTCTCTTTTATGACATTTTACATTTTCCATATTTTTTTCTCATTTATATGTAATTCACTTTATTCTCTTTTCATTCTTTCCTTTTCCTTTTTTATTGATCATTATTTTTATTAGTTTTCATTATTTGGTTTTATTAGCTTTTCTGTGTATTATTTTTTTCCATTTTGCAATCAATTTTTTCTTCCATATTTAATCTGCTAGTTATTACATTTTCTATTTTGTCATCCTCATTCTATTTGCATTTCATTCCGTTCATACATATAACATTTTTTTTCCTTTACATCCAATTCACTTTATCCATCTTGCTTTATCTGTCTTGTAGTTTCCCAGCTTCTATTTTATGACCTATTTCGTTTTCTCTCTTAAAAGCCACTCCTATTCGCCTTTCCTCCTCTGCTGCAAATTAAATACAACGTTTTCTAATTTCTATGTAGCTTCAGTTTATTCCTAGTCTCTTCTATTCTTTTATTTTATGTTGACTTCGTTTCCTTCCGCGTATTCTACTTTAATTTTCTCACTAGTAATTGCTTTGCTGTAATAACTTCAACGTTTTCTAATTTTATTTTACTTTTTATGGGTGGTTCTTTTGTTACGTACGTTGTAATTTGTTGTAGTTTCTTTATCTTACTCCTAATTTCTCGGTCCTGTGTTTTCTTGTCTCTTTTCCTTAATTTTCTCTCACTTTGGCTTACTACAGCTCCTCCACATTTATATATTTGTCATTTTGTCTTCATTATTGCTTTCCTGATGTTACTATTTTGTGTCTTTTTCCTTAACATTTCGTCTATGTAAGAGGTACCTAATTTTTCCATCCATTTTTTTTTCTCTTTTCTTCCTTATTTTCCTTCTTTTTCAGGTGTCTTTTAAAACATCAACATTTCTTTCTTTCCTGACACTGACCTCATTATTTTCCTCGTTCCAGTTCTGTTGTTGTTTTCGTGTTTAGCGCTCCACCTTCGCTTGTTGTTATTATTTTGTTTGTTCTGTGTTTTCATCTCTTTCCTCTTCCTCATCTATCCTTGCCTGTACGCTTTACCATTCTCCTATATTTATTTTTTCATCATTAATTCCTCGTTCAAGTTGTTTAGGGCCTCGCTTGTTGTTATTATTTTTTTTGTTCTGTGTTCTCATCTCTTTCCTCTTCCTTATTTATTTCCTGTACGCTTTACCATTCTCCTATATTCATTCTTTTCATCATTAATCCCTCGTTCAAGTTGCTCAGGGCCTCGCTTGTTGTTATTATTTTGTTTGTTCTGTGTTTTCATCTCTTTCCTCTTCCTTATTTATTTCCTGTACGCTTTACCATTCTTCCATATTCATTTTTTCATCATTAATTCCTCGTTCAAGTTGTTTAGGGCCTCGCTTGTTGTTGTTATTTTGTTTATTCTGTGTTTTCATCTCTTTCCTCTTCCTTATTTATTTCCTGTACGCTTTTTCCATCATTAATCCCTCGTTCAAGTTCCTCAGGGCCGTATTACTAAACATTTCGTCGTCCAAGAACACATATTTGACAAGGCTTTCAGAGGAGTTTGGGACATTTCCAGGAGTAGTTTTATGGCCCTGGTGGTAGTTTGACCCTTCCTCTGTGCCGTGAACCTAAGGAAACACTCATTAGAACCCGATTGACCCCCTCTTTGGCCTTTAGAAATAGGTAATGTGAGAAGCCTAAGTGTCTTAAAATATCGACCTAATTAGTGTTTTCATTTGTATTATTTCACCTTTGCGTGCAGTCCATTCATTATTTTTTTTTCCTTCTCTTTCCTCCTTAATTTGTTGCAGCTCTTCCTACACCGCATTCATCTCCTCCTCTTCATTATTGTACTTGTCTCTCTACCTCCTCCTCCTCCTCCTCCTCCTCCTCGTCCTCCTCCTCGTCCTCAGAACCATTACTCTCCATCCTTGCTTCCAACTGCTCGCTAATGACTCTCTCTCTCTCTCTCTCTCTCTATCTCTATCTCTATCTCTCTCTCAAGTGGCAGGTATCTACTTCGAGGCTCAGTTTTCGGTCTCAAGTTACTGTTTTCTGAAGTGGTTTCGCCTTCCCTGTGAAATGGTATCGAACACGTTTTTTTTTTTTTTTTTTTTCTTCTTTGTTGTACCTGAAGATATGTGGTATGTGGACTCTCTCTCTCTCTCTCTCTCTCTCTCTCTCCGTCTATATATTTATCTATCTCTATCTATCTATCTGTTATGTTTTCTTTGAGCATTCTTTTTGTCCAACAGTTTCGCTTTTAAAATGAAGAAGACAACGTAAGCAAAAACATTCCTTCATTAAAAAAAACACAAACAAAAACAAGTTGCCAATTCATTCTGTTTACATTGCGTGGGTTGTGTTTACTCCTTGGCCTGCTTGTTTGTTTTTGAGGCCACTTCCTGTTTACGGCTGTTTGGCTGTTTGAGTATTCATGTATTATGTGTTTGTGTGTTTGTGTGTGAGTGTTTGTTTGTCTAGGAATGTTAGGATGAACGAATGTCTGTTCTCTACACACGCAGCTGCTTCCTCTGTGTGTGTGTGTGTGTGTGTGTGTGTGTGTGTGTGTGTGTGTGTGTGTGTGTGTGTGTGTGTGTGTGTCCTTATTTGTCTATCCTCCTCATTCTTTAAGTGTACCTCTCCTCCTCCTCCTCCTCTTCCTCCTCCTCTTCCCCTCCTCGCATTCCTTAACAAAGCAACACTCTTCACGACCCCTTTCATTACTCTCTTAGTTTGTCATCACAGGTAATTGCAAACAAGACATAGAGTTGCCCTCAATGATAAGTGCACTGAAGTCAAACTAAGTGTAGGGTATGTGTGTATGTGTGTGTGTCTTTGTATTGTTGGTCAGAGGGAAGTTTGCTGATTGGGAGAGGTGTGTAAGGAGGGGTTGAAAAAGGTAATATTTAGGTTGTGATTTGGGAGTGGATTGAATTATACTTTTTGGGTTGTGACTTGGTTTTGTTCGGTGAAAGTTGGTTGACAGTGGTGTGAGGGGTTGAAGAGTCTCGTATTTGGGTTTTCATTTAGTTGGGTTGGGTTCAGGTTGGTTAAAGTTGGTTGAAGATTGCTAGTTAGGGTGTGGCGTGCTTGGGGTTGGGTGAGGTTGGTTGACAGTGGGGTGAGTGGTTGATGGCTCTTATATTTGGGTAATGGTTTAGATGGATTGGATTGAAGTTGGTTGAGTATTGTGTGTGGGGGTTTCAAAATGCTAATAATTGGGTTGAGACATGGTTGGATTGGGCTGAGGTTGGTTGAATAGTGTGTGTGTAAAGGGCTGAAGACTCTAGTATTTGTGGTGTGACTTGGTTAGGTTGAATTGAAGTTGGTTGACAGTAGTGTGAATGACTTAATACTCTACTATCAGGGTTGTGAGGTGGTTGTGAGGTGGTTGGGTTAGGTTGAGACTGGTTGAGTGTCCTACATACATACAACACACATCACATCTGAGGCCCGCCACAACCCAAAAATCAAGTCTCCAGCAAAGTTGCCAGATTATCTTACAAAACGTCTTCTATTTACACATTTTCGACCCATAAACTATCTCCTGCACCCCAATAACGAGATTCATTAATAGTTGTCGTTCAAATGGTTAATTACTGATGTCGTTTTGCAATAGTTAAATGTCAAAAACCGGAAAATACAGTGTGGTGAAAACGACAAGCTGGCAGCCAACCTCAACCCAACCCAACTAAACGAAAGCCCAAATATGAGACAATTCAACCACTCACACCACACGGAAATTCTCAGATGCTTTCAACAACAAACATTTTCCAAGGCCACAAAGAATACTAGACGAGTTCTCAGGAGTATTTCTTTACATTCACGGTGTAAAAGCCTTGTCAAACTATCCCAAGGCTCATAACACGACCCATGAGAATACTAACACAACAACCTCGACGAAAACAACCAAATTTCAGTGTATAAGAGTTGACATGTTTGAGGATGCTGACAAACAAGGGAGTGGTAAAGGAGAGCAAGGAAGAAGAGAAAAGCGAAGGAAGGACACAGTGAGGAGAGGAAGGGAGGGAATGGAAGATGGAAAAAAGAAAAGAGAGAGAGGGAGAGACAACTTTCACACGTTTAATTAGGAACGTATCACACAAAAATACATGATGAAAAGGAAGAAGGAAGCAAGAAGAAGAAATACAAGATGGAACAGGAGAAGGAAGGAGTAGATAGATTAGAACAAGGGGAAAAAGAATATCACACACACACACACACACACACACACACACACACACACACACACACACACACACACACACACACACACACACACACACACACATATAAATAAAAAGAGTTGCTGGTGCGGAAAAAGGGAGAAAAAGGTAATCATCAAACGGTAAATTCTCGCGTCGGCACCTTTGTCACGAACGCTCATTTATATTTTCTCTCTCTCTCTCTCTCTCTCTCTCTCTCTCTCTCTCTCTCTCTCTCTCTCTCTCTCTCTCTCTAACGCAACACAACACCGGGCCGCGTGAGAAGTCTTGTCGAATCAGCGTCTTCGTGCGGCGGCGGTGAGTTATGTCTAGGTCCTGCCCGGCCGTTGCGTGTCTTGAAAACCGCGATTACTGAAGATGAGGAGGGAGAGGAAGAGGAGGAGGAGGAGTAGGAGGGGGAGGGGGAGGAGGAGGAGAAGGAGAGGTAGAAAGGAGAAATAGAAAAGGAGAAACAAGAGGAAAAAAAAGGATAAGAAAAAATAAAAAGGAAGATTAAGAAGTCGGAAGAGGGAGAGAAAGAGGAAAAGGAGAAGGAGGAGAAGAAGGAGGAGTAGAAAGGAGAAATAGAAAAGGAGAAACAAGAAGAAAAAAGAAGGATAAGAAAAAAATAAAAAGGAAGATTAAGAAGTAGGAAGAGGGAGAGAAAGAGGATGATGATGAGGAGGAGGAGCGGAAAAGGAGAAATAGAAAAGTAGGAGAAGCAGAAGAGAAAAAGAAGAATAAGACAAAAAGAAAAAGATGATTCAGAAGTAGGAAAAAATAACAGAGGAAGAAGAAAAAAAGAGACGATTATGAAGCAAAAACAAGAAGAAAAAAAGAAAATGAAGCAGGAAATTGAAAAGGGGGAAAAGAAAACGAAAAGTCAGACAAGGAAACCAGATAAAAAAAAACGAGGGAAAAGAAGCAAAGCAACAGAAATACTAACAAAAAAAATACTTAAACAAAAACAAATAAGAAAATACATAAAGAGGACAAGAAAGAGAAAGAGGAGCAACATAAGTAATAGATGGAATAGAAGAAGGAGGAAGGAGATGATAGACTAGAAAAAAGGAGGAAGAGAAGAAGGAGATGGAAAGAGATATGCATTGAAGGGAACACAACCAACACACACACACACACACACACACACACACACACACACACACACACACACACACACACGTGACATTAACGCGAGAGACACCTGCTGGAGCCTCTAATTAGGTTCAGTCGGGCGAGGACACGACCTGAGGATTAATAAGAAGCCACAGAGAGGAGTTAGCGAGTGGGGAAGAGGAGGAGGAGGAGGAAGAGAATCAGAGAGGAAAGAGGGAAGATGTGGCTAGGAGAGAAGAGAAGAGAAGAGAAGAGGAAAATAAAGGAAAGAGAAGGGAATTAGCAGAAAAATTAAGAGAAGGGGAAGAAATTGGAAGTGGAAAGGAAAAGAGGAGGAGGAGGAAGAGAATCAGAGAGGAAAGAGGGAAGATATGGCAAGTAGTGGAGAGAGGAGGAGCGAAGAGAAGAGGAAAATAAAGGAAAGAGAAGGGAATGAGCAGAAAAATGAAGAGAAAGGGAAGAAATTGGAAGCGGAAAGGAGAGGAGAGGAGGAGGAGTGAGTCTGAATACACGAAGGCGAGAAGTGGATGCTTGCCTTCCCTTTAACCTCTCCGCCATTAGTAACCTTTCTTTGCTAATGGTTTTCTTTGGAGGTGTTTTAATCTTCGCTGAATTCCAAATGCTTCGCCCACACGTAACTTGAAAATATAGTCATCTTTAAGTTATGTTATGCTATGTGATGTTATGTTATGTGATGCGTTATGTTATGCTATGTGATGTGATGTCATGCTTTACTATGTTATGTTATATTCTACTATGTTATGTTATGTAGTGTTTTGTAATGTTATGTTATGTTATATTCTACTATGTTATGTTATGTAGTGTTTTGTAATGTTATGTTATGTTGGGCTATGTTATGTCATGCTTGTATTATGAGTTATCTTCGGCCACTCGGTGCTTCAAAATACAGTCATCTTTATGTTATGTTATATTAGGTTTATATTATGGGTCACCTTTGGCCACTCGGAGCCACAAAACTCAGTCACCTTCGTTCACTAGATCCTTCAAAATACACTAATCTTCGCTCACTCTGTGCTTCAACTGTAAGTCATTCTATCCCACCAGAGATGCATCAAAGTAGGTCATCTTTACCTTCTCGTGATGCCCCAGAACACAGTCAGCGGGCGGCGGCGGGGTCCCACGCTTACCCTCCCACTCGGCGTTTTATCGCGGGTGTGGGCGCGTCATAACCCCTTTACGATATTAGTGGAGCAATGAAAGGTCGGCATTCCGTAATTTTTAAGTGATAGTTTGAAGGGCGATGGCGGCGCGGGATTAACCGTAAAACATGATTGACACAAGCGACGGGTGATACCAAAGACATGTTTTATAAGTTTTGTGTTTTCTGTGCATTAAAGAGTCGCAGGATTAACAATGAAAGAGAAATGACACTAACGACGGGTAATACCAAAGACATGTTTTATAAGAGTTTTGTGTTTTCTGTGCAATAAAAAAAGTCGCAGGATTAACAATGAAAGAGAAATGACACTAGCGACGGGTAATACCAAAGACATGTTTTATAAGAGTTTTGTGTTTTCTGTGCATTAAAAAAAGTCGCAGGATTAACAATGAAAGAGAAATGACACTCGCGACGGGTGATGCCAAAGACATGTTTTATAAGAGTTTTGTGTTTTCTGTGCATTAAAAAAAGTCGCAGGATTAACGATGAAAACGAAATGACACTAGCGACGGGTAATACCAAAGACATGTTTTATAAGTTTTGTGTTTTCTGTGCAATAAAAAAAGTCGCAGGATTAACAATGAAAGAGAAATGACACTAGCGACGGGTAATACTGAGACGTTATTTTCTTCTAGTGTTTTGTGTTTTCTGTCCGTGTAAGTAAAACTGTAAACGACACAAACAAACGATTAAAAACAACACAACACAATATAAACTTCCAACGCAACGCCATTTCTTTAACTTTTTTTTTTGTAGAGAATGTGGGGAAAAAACGAAAGGAAGAGGAGGATGGAGAGGGAGGGATGGCTGAGGAGAAAAGAGAGGAAAGGAGAGGGAAAGATGATGGGAAAACATAGAGAGAAGAGGAAAGGGATTAAGGAAAGGATGAGAAAACAGATGAAGAAACGAAGGAAGAAGAGAAAAACGAAAGGAGGGAAGAGAGAAGAAAGGAAGGGAATGAGGAAGGGAGGAGGAGAGGAGAGAGAGAGAGAGAGAGAGAGAGAGAGAGAGAGAGAGAGAGAGAGAGAGAGAGAGAGAGAGAGAGAGAGAGAGAGAGAGAGAGAGAGAGAGAGAGAGAGAGAGAGAGAGAGAGAGAGAGAGAGAGAGAGAGAGAGAGAGAGAGAGAGAGAGAACGAGGGAGGAGAGAAGAAGCAGGTGAAGGGAAGTCAAAATGAATTGGGAGTCATTAGTCTTCTTGCTAAGTTACCTGGTGACTAATTGGCTGTGAGGTGAAGCTGTACCTGGGATGCAAGGGGCGTTATGAACCGTGTGTGTGTGTGTGTGTGTGTGTGTGTGTGTGTGTGTGTGTGTCTCTCTCTCTCTCTCTCCGAAAACGTACGCACTTTAACTCAATTTTCTCTCCCCTCCTTCTCGTTGAACCTTTCCTTGCTTCCTTCCTTCCTTCCTTCTCTCTCTTATTTACTATACGTTTTCTTATTTCCTTCACAATAAAAGACAAGGAATTCATTACATTTAAACCATTTTCTTCATCTTTCTTTCTTTATCTTCCTTTTGTTTAATCATCAGTTTCATTCTTTTCTCCACCTTCTTTCATATATACCTTTCCTTCCTTCCTTCCTTCCTTCTTTTCTCTCATTAAATCATTCTCCACCTCTTTTCATATATTTCCTTCCTTCCTTCCTTCCATCCTTCCTTCCTCCCTTCCTCTCGTTAATTCATTCTCCACCTTCTTTCATATATATCTTTCCTTCCTTCCTTCCTTCCTTCCTTCCTTCCTTCCTGCTTTCCTCTCGTTAATTCATTCTCCACCTTCTTTCATATATATCTTTCCTTCCTTCCTTCCTTCCTCTCGTTAATTCATTCTCCACCTTCTTTAATATATATCTTTCCTTCCTTCCTTCCTTCCTTCCTTCCTCTCGTTAATTCATTCTCCACCTTCTTTAATATATATCTTTCCTTCCTTCCTTCCTTCCTTCCTACCTCTCATTGATTCATCCTCACAACGCAAAGAACCAGACGAAAACAACATTGATATAAAGCAAAACAACCCAGTCTCTTTATTTCCCTCTATTCAAAACTCCCCTTCCCAATCCTTTCTTTTAATTCCTTTATTCTTGCCTTCTTTCCCTCGTCCATTCTGTCAAATATTCTCTCTATATTTCTCTCTATTCAAAACTTTCCTTCCTAAGCCATAACTCTTCTTTCCATTTTTTCCTCCTTTCCTTCTCTCCTTATCAGTCATTCACTCATTCATTTTTTTTAAACACACAGAACTATAAGAAAATTCCCCCAACGAACCCGACAGCTAAAATCTTCCTTTCTTTCTCTCTATCCAAGACTTCCCCTTCCCTCAACCCTAACTCTTCCTTCCTTCTTTTCTTTCCTATTCTTTCCTTCCTCTTCATTCCTCCATTGATTCTTATAACCACCCAATGAACCTGACAAAACCAGCTAAAATCTCCCTCTATTTCCCTTTATCCAAACCTTCCCTTTCCAACCCTAACCCTTCCCGCCTTTCCTTCCCTTCCCTCTCTCTCCACGCCCTCCTCACCGCCTAATATTCTCGTAAAGCCGCGCCGTAAACTGCCACAACCCCCCCATTTAAATACGTGCTTTACCGCCCCGCGCGCGCCGCCTCCCAATTATGCCAATAAATGCGAGAACTGAGGCGGAATCACAATCGCCTCTTGAATCGGCCGCTTGGTGGGCTGTTTGGCTCCTGGGTAAGTCCTGGAGAGCCGTGTTAGCGAGGGAAGGAGGAGGCGGAGGAGGAGGAGGAGGAGGAGGAGGAGGAGATAGATAAGAGAGAGGAGGACAGAGGAAAAGGGAAGGTTTGGCTAAGATTGGAGGGAAGGAGAATAGTTGAGAGGAGAGAAGAGTTAAAAGGAGAAAAGAGGAGAGAAGAAGGAAGAAAAGAGAAGGGAACAGGAGGGAAAGGAAAGTAAAGGATAGGAGGGGGAAAAGAAAGGAGAGAAAATGTTAGAAAATTATAGAATGGCAATGAAAAGGAAAGACTGTAAGAAAAGGAAGAAAGAAGGAAGGAAAGGGAGAGTAAAACGGAAAAAAGAAGAGCGAAGGAAAATAAATAATAGGAGAGAAAAAGAATGACAAGGGTGGAGTAAAGGAAACAGGAGGAAAGGAGGAGGAGAAAGAGAATGAAAAAAAAGAGAAGAGAAACAGGACAAAGCGGGTGTAACAGGGGAGGAAAACAGAGAAGGATGAGGAACAGGTAGAGGAGGAGAAGGAAAAGGAGAAAGAGACAAGAAAGAAGAGAGAGAGGGTGTAATAGTGGAGGAAAACAGAGGAAGAGGAAGAGGAAGAGGAGGAGGAGGAGGAGATAAAAGAGATGAAGAAAACAATGAATAACAATGAAGGAAGGACAAAAGCTAAGCTAATTACGTTAATGTGAAGAGATTGGATCAGGGACGGCCATGGGGGGGAGGAGGAGAAGAGGAAGAAGAGGAAGAAGAAGAAAGAGAAGAAGGAGAAGAAGAAAAAGAAGAAGAAGCAGAAAGAAGTAGAAGACATGCGACAAAGGGAACAGGAGAAAAAAAGGAGAAAGAAAAGGAGGAAGAGAAGAAGAGGAAGAAGAAGAAGGAGAAGAAAAAGAAGGAGAAGAAGAAAAAGAAAAAGAAGAAGAAAGAAGTAGAAGACATGCGAAAAAAGGAACAGGAGAAAAAAAGGAGAAAGAAAATCAGGATGAGAAGAAGAAGAGGAAGAAGAGGAGGAGGAAGAAGAGGAAGAAATAGACGCCGGAATAAAAGATCAATTGAGAACGAGCGAATAAAAATAAGGTAAAGAATGGAAGGAATAGGAATGAGACATATAAAAGAATTTGTGAAGGGAAGAAAGAGATTGAGATAAAGAGAGAGAGAGAGAGAGGGGGATGCTGTGCCTGCTCCGTTTCATTTCAAAGACTTTCTATGTAAATTTTCTTAGGTCCTCTGAAAGTGAAATCAATTGAAGTCGTATTGCGATGCGTGAATATTCTCTCTCTCTCTGTTTTCACTCTAAACCCTCATTTTCATATATTAGTTTATCTGCGACTCTCTCTCTCTCTCTCTCTCTCTCTTCGTAATGTTTTTTTATTAATGAGCTTAGCAACAGAGAGAGAGAGAGAGAGAGAGAGAGAGAGAGAGAGAGGTGGATGGTAATGTTATTGCTCATTTATTTACCTCCCTCCTTCTCTCCCTCCCTCCTTTCCTCCCCTCTCTCCCTTCTCTCCCTTCCTCTCAATCATCCTTGTCGCCACTTTCCTCTCCTCCACGTTCGTATTTCCTCCTCCCCTCCTCCTCCTCCTCCTCCTCTTCTCTCCCCTCCTTTCCTCCTCTCCTACACGTCTGCCCTTCTCATCTTTCCTCATTTCCTTTTTCACTTTTTTTCTCTTTTATTTCCTTCTTCTTTTCCCTTTCCTTTTTCTCGTAATTTCTCCTCTTCATTTCCCTCCTTTATTACTTTCTCTCCTTTCTTCCTTCCATTCTCTCATCTTTTCTCATTTCCTAAAACGTTTATTATCCATTAGTTTCTCCTTCCTTTCATTCTTCTCTCCATTTTCTTTTTTCCACCTTCTCAATTCCTTTTCCTTCTTCTCTCCTTCCCATTCACCTTTCTCCCTTCCATCCAATTTTCCTCTCTTCCATTTCCTTTCCTTCGTCTATTTCCATTCTTCTGTTCCATCTCTTCCTCCCTTTATCTTTCCCCTCTGTTCCTTTCTTCCTTCATCTTCTTCTCCCTTCCCTCCTTCCCTCCAACTTCTCTCCTTCTCTTCCCTCCATCACGTCCTAAATCTAAAACTTCGCCAGCTGACTAAATATCCTCTCTCTCTCTCTCTCTCTCTCTCTCTCTCTCTCTCTCCAATGTTTGTTGTTGGCGTTAATGAGATTCTGATGTTGTGATTGATGGAGAGAGAGAGAGAGAGAGAGAGAGAGAGAGAGAGAGAGAAAAAATATATTTACTTTCCAATCATATTTTCCTTCCTTCCGCACGTAATCAGACCAGCCTCTCTCTCTCTCTCTCTCTCTCTCTCTCTCTCTCTCTCTCATCCTGTAATCTTCCTCCTCCGCCTTCTTTCCTCCCTTACCTCCCCTCCTTTGTGTCCCTTCCTTCCTTCCTCCTTCTCTCCCTCCCTCCCTCCTTTCCTCCACCCCTCCTTCCTTCCTCGGTGTAAATAATTGATGTAGAGGGAAGGACCGTCGGCTAACTTAGTCTTCTCTCTCTCTCTCTCTCTCTCTCTCTCTCTCTCTCTCTCAATGTATATTCTGTTTGTTTCTGTTTTAAATTTGCATGTCTTTCTCCCTCCGTGTCTGTCTGTCAATCTGTCACACACACACACACACACACACACACACACACACACACACACACAATACGACTTACTAAGAAAACAAAAAAAAAGTGAAGAAAAATCACGAGTAATACAAAATAATAAGAAAACAAACACACACAAATACAAGCAGATAAAACAGTGAAAGAAATACAGAGGCTTAAAAAAAAGTGTAATACAGGGAAGGGAAAGGAAAAGAAGTAAAGAAAACGGAAAGTTGACTCAAAAGACCAATGGGTAACTTAACTAATATAGGGAGAGATTGGATACCGTCGTTAGATCAGAATTCGTTAGATGCGAGAACTTAGCGTAGAAAGGTTGAAGTAATGCTGTGTGTGTGTGTGTGTGTGTGTGTGAGTGTGTGTGTGTGTGTGTGTGTGTGTGTGTGTGTGTGTGTGTGTGTGTTGATTGGAAGGGGTGTCCAGCAAAGCCCTGAATCCACCGTCTGTTTGGTACGCGAGTCAATAGCTTCGTCGGGAGTGGATTTAGAACAAGGAAAACATGTCTTGAGGTGGTCACACGGCGGAAGCGGAGGAGGAGGAGGAGGAAGAGGGATAGAAGAAGGAGATAGAGAAGGTAGAGAACGAGGAAGAGGAGGAGGAGGAGGAGGAGGAGGAGGGATAGAAGAAGGAGATAGAGAAGGTAGAGAACGAAGAAGAGGAGGAGGAGGAGGAGGAGGGATAGAAGAATGAGACAGAGAAGGTAGAGAACGAGGAAGAGGAGGAGGAGGAGGGATAGAAGAAGGAGATAGAGAAGCTAGAGAACGAGGAAGAGGAGGAGGAGGAGGAGGAGGGATAGAAGAAGGAGATAGAGAAGCTAGAGAACGAGGAAGAGGAGGAGGAGGAGGAGGAGGAGGGATAGAAGAAGGAGATAGAGAAGCTAGAGAACGAGGAAGAGGAGGAGGAGGAAAAACAGCACGAGGAAAGGTAAGAGGATGAGGAGAAAGAGGAAGAAGGAGAAGACTGGAAGAAAAAATTGGAAGGAAGAAAAGAAATTGATGAGCAGACGAAGAAAAATAGAAGAAAATAAGAATTCGAAAAGGAAAACAAACTAAGATGCAAATGAAAAACAAACGAAAGGAGAGACTGAAAAAGGAGGAGGAGGAGGAGGAGGAGGAGGAGGGAAGATTATGATGTTGCCGTCCCGAAAGAGAGCGAGCGAGAAAATAGTGTTCTGTGTTATTACTGGTATTGTGTTTTATGTGTCTTCCTCCTCCTCCTCCTCCTCCTCCTCCTCCTCCTCCTCCTTCTTCTTCATGAGAGTATGTCTTGTTTCTCACTCCAACAAACATAATGAAAACAGGAAGCGATGCAGATAATAAAATGTCGATAGGAAATGAAGAGAGAGAGAGAAAAGAAAGAGAGAAGAAAGGAAGATAGAGAAGGAGATACACTATTACTACAACTACTACTACTACTACTACTATTACTACCACCACTACTACTACTACTACCACTACTACTACTACTACTACCACTACTACTACCATCACTAACACACACAACCTATTATTTCTCTTCTCACGACAGGCAGAGATGAAAGGAGAGAGAGAGAGAGAGAGAGAGAGAGAGAGAGAGAGAGAGAGAGAGAGAGAGAGAGAGAGAGAGAGGGGAAAATGAGTAAGAGTCCTTCATTTCATTAGCACACACAGCGGCCCGAGGGAGTTACGAGAGGGAGAGGTGCGGAAAGGCTAAACGTTTAAATGTGCTTCTGGTGGAGTTGTTTGTGGGAGCCGCGTGAAAGCATTAAGTAGGTGAGGTGCCGCTGGGGAAGGACTGGTGACAGACTTATGGCGGACTGGTGACGGGAAACCTATTGGTGAGGATGACTTACTGGTGTGTTAAAGAAAATGCATGGAGGTTATATATATGGGAAATGGATAGTTAGTTATTTTATTTTATTTTACAGTAGAGGAAGCAGTTCGAGGGAAAAAAAATAAAAATAAAATAATGAAAAAAAAAAGCCTGCTACTCACTGCTCTTACAACGAGTCAAGAGGAGTGGCCGAAAGATAGGTCAATTTCGGGAGGAAAGGTGTCCTGATAGATAGATAGATAGATAGAGACACGAATATAGAATGAAGATGAAAAAGAAAGATTGATGGATAGACTAATATAGAATGAAGATAGAAAGAGACAGATAGAAAGAGAAATACCAATACAGAATGAAGAGAGAAAAAGTTAGATAAATAAATAAATACAGAAACGAATACAGAATGAAAATAGGAAAAAAATAGATAGATAAATAGATAGAGAAACTAATACTGAATGGAGATACGATAATGATAGATAGATAGATAGATAGAGAAACTAATACAGATAAACGAAAGAAAAGTTAGTTAGAGAGATAGATAGAAAAACTAGTATAAAATAAAGACTGAAAAGATAAACAGATAGATAGATAGATATAGATAGTTAGTTAGATAAACCAATATAGAATGAACACAGCAGAAGGTAGTTGGAGATGGAGATAGAGACTATTAAAGAATTAAGAATGGTTAGGGAGAGGAGGAAAGAGAGGAGAGGGAGAGAAAAAGAAAAAGCCTCCAAAGCGAGAGAGAGATTGGTGTAGATGGGAAACGAATGACCAGAAAAATTGAAGATATGAAAAGACGAAAAGAAAAAGAAGGAAGCTGAAAAAGTAACCATTGAAAGCGAGAATTGATGAGAGAGAGAGAGAGAGAGAGAGAGAGAGAGAGAGAGAGAGAGAGAGAGAGAGAGAGAGAGATAACAAATGATAGTAAAAGTGATAAAATGTAAAAACGAGCACTGGATTAAATAGGAAATTAAAACATAAACAAAAATAATGAAAAATAGTGATGATTAAGCTTGCCAGATGAGCGAAATTAAAAGAAAATATTACAAAAGAGAAATAATTTAATAAAACAAAAGAAAACCAAAAAAAATTAAAAAGCTAGACAGAAAAAAATAACAAAAAATAACATATGAATAAGATTTTTGAGGAAGGAAAGGGAAAATTAACGAGAGAGAGAGAGAGAGAGAGAGAGAGAGAGAGAGAGAGAGAGAGAGTCCCTTTGAGGCAGAGAGACTGTCGAGGAGTGAGAAAATACAACCGCCATATACAACGTGATAAAGAGAGAGAGAGGGAGAGAGAGGGAGGGAGGGAGAGAGTGATACAAGGGAATGGAAAAGGAAGGAAAGAGAGGGGGATAAGGAGAAGATAGGAGACAGGATATGGAGGGCAAGGTGTTAAGAAA
>NC_066519.1:14597428-14654928 GCF_024679095.1 Eriocheir sinensis
TTTCCTTCTTTTTCTTCCCCTCCTCCTCCTCCTCCTCCTCTATTTTTATTTTTATTTTCGTTGCGGTTTTTCTTCTTCTTCGTCCTCCATTTTTTTCTCCATTTTCGCAGCTTTCTTCTTTATCTTCTTCCTCCTCCTCCCCTCCTCTTCCTCCTCCTCGTCTTCCTCCTTCTCTTAATAAACTGCCTTCTTCTTTTTCTTGTTTTTCTTCTTCTTTCTACTCTTCTTCTTTTTCTTCTTCTTCTTCTTTCTTTCTTCTTTTTCTTCTCAGCTGCCTTTTTATCCTTCTCCATCTCCTCCTCCTACTACTCCCAGTCCTCTGTCTTCCTCTAATCCTCTTCCTCCTCCTCCTCCTTCTCCTCCTCCTCCTCCTCCTCCTTCTCCTCCTCTTCCATCACTTTCGCACATTAATAACTTTTTTTTCTCCTCTCTCTCTCTCTCTCTCTCTCTCTCTCTCTCTTATTCCGTGTATCTCCTTTGTTATTCTTTTTTTTATTCTTTCTCTTATTCCTAATCTTTCCTTTATTCCTTTTGTTGTTGTTGTCTCCTTCTTTTCTCTTTTTTTTATTTCCTTTGTTTCTTTTTTTCTTTCTTTCCAAATCCTCTTTCTTTTATTTCTTTTTCTTATTTTCTTTTCGGTCCAAATCCGCCGCAATATTTTCTCCTTGCTTAATCCCTCTGCTCTCTCTCTCTCTCTCTCTCTCTCTCTCTCTCTCTCTCTCTCTCTCTCTCTCTCTCTTCTTATTCATCCCTTCCCATTCTCTTCCCTTCATCATTCACCATCTTTACTACGCCCTTATCTCCTCCTCCTCCTCCTCTACCTCCTCCTTCTCCTCCTCCTCCTCTTCTTCCTTCTCCTGATCAATCTCTCTGACACCTCTCTTCTTTTTTCTCTCCTTTCTCATTTTCTTTTCGTCTCACCATTTTCAACTTTTTTTTTTATTTCTTCTATTTTTTGTTTTGTTTTTACCATTAAAGAATTTTTTGCTTTTGTTTTATTGTGGTTTGTCTTGTTTTAGTTTGCTTGTTTTATTATCATTATTGTTTATTTTCATTAATGTTTTGTTTGTGATTATGTTGCTTTCCTCGTCTACTTCTCCTCCTCCTTTTTCTTCTTCTTCTTCTTTTTCTTATTCTTTTTTACTTCTTGTTCATCATCTTCTTCTTCTTCTTTTTCTTCTTCTTCTTCTTTTCTTCTTCTTTTTCTTCCTCTTCCCTTCTACTTTTTGTTCATCTTCTTCCCCTTCTTCTTCTTCGTCGCCTTTCAATGTCGTTCTTTCTTTGATCACTTTTCTCTTCTTCCTTCTTTTCAAACACCAAACTTCGTCTCTCTATAAACTTGCCTCATTACTCCTTTATTAACGTTATTCTGAAAGCTTATGTTCGTTATCTCAGTTAAATACATATTCTTTTTTTTTTTCTTTCATATTTCTCTTCTTCTTCCTCTTCCTCTTCATCTAATCCTAATTACTCATCTTTATTTCCTCTTTCTCTGCGACTCTTTCATGTCGGTCCCTCCTCCTTCACACACACACACACACACACACACACACACACACACACACACACACACACACACGCTAAATGGATCCACACGTGTTTGCTCTCTCGCTTTATCTCATTCCCGAGAGAGAGAGAGAGAGAGAGAGAGAGAGAGAGAGAGAGAGAGAGAGAGAGAGTTTCCTTTTTTCCACCTAATTTCTCTCTCCCCTTGTAACTGTTCTCTCTCTCTCTCTCTCTCTCTCTCTCCTCATCTACCCCTCTTCTTTTAATGTTTCCGGTCTTTCTTTTATGTTTTTTTTTCCTGTCTGTCTGTCTGTATGTTCGTCTGTTCGTTTAAGTGTGTCCGTCTTGTCTGTGTTTGTTTGTTTGTTTGGGTTCTACTTCCTAATTTTTTGTAACATGTCTCGTTCCTGTTTTTGTCTTGTTTCCTGTCTGTCTCTCTTTCTGTATGTGTGTGTATGTATGTGTGTTTATCTGTCTGTCTGTCTGTTTGTTTGTTATTATCTGTATCTGTTTGTCTCTCTGTCTCTGTATTTGTCTGTGTTTCTGTCTGTGTGTGTCTGTCTATCTGTCTGTCTGTCTGCCTGTCTGTCTCTCTCTCTCTCTCTCTCTCTCTCTCTCTCTCTCTCTCTCTCTCTCTCTCTCTCTCTCTCTCTCTCTCTCCGTGCCCACAAAAGGTCTTTCACAAGTGGATGCGTTTTGAAGTTTCTTTGAACCTTAATTAAATTTGTTCATATATATTTTCTGCGAGTATTATATTTTATTTGCACGACGTCACAACACAAAATTTTCATTGTATATTTTTTTCTGGTTTTTCCTTCTCTCTTATTGTATTTTCATTTTTTTCATATTTTCCTTCAGTCTCGCCCTCTTCTTCTCCTTCCTCCTCCTCCTCCTCCTCCTCCTCCTCCTCCTCCTCCTCCTTCTTCTTCTTCTTCTGCTTCTTCTTCTTCTTCTTCTTCTTCTTCTTCTTCTTCTTCTTCTTCTTCTTCTTCTTCTTCTTCTTCTTCTTCTTCTTAACACTGGATCGATATTCGCCCACGTGAGCCTGTCCCTCCTCCTCCTCCTCCTCCTCCTTTTCTTTCCCTCCAATCCTCCTTCCTTCCTTCTTCCTTCTCCAGAGAGAGTGAATAAAGTGCTATACTCCTTCATTATCATTATCTCTCTCTCTCTCTCTCTCTCTCTCTCTCTCTCTCTCTCTCTCTCTCTCTCTCTCTCTCTCTCTCTCTCTCTCTCTCTCTCTCAGCAGGAAGTGGTGTGTGTGTTTTGCATTCTTCACATGCCTTAACTTTCCTTTAATCAAGAGGAGAGAGAGAGAGATGTAAGTGAGCGTGTGTGTGTGTGTCTGTGTGTGTGTGTGTGTGTGTGTGTGTGTGTGTGTGTGCTTTTCTTCTCCGCCTCCCCTGTGCGTGCCTGGTGCCTGTGTGACCTGACGGCAGCGAGTCTTGTCACGTTTTATAAGTGTATTAGTGAGGGAAGCGAGGAGAAGGCGAGGCGTGGTGGTGGTGGTGGTGGGTAAGGGAGTATGTGTGCGAGGAGAGTGTAAGAGACAGAGAGAGACAGAGAGAGAGAGAGAGAGAGAGAGAGAGAGAGAGAGAGAGAGAGAGAGAGAGAGAGAGAGAGAGAGAGAGAGAGTGTACCAAATAGACAAACATGCATGCAAGAGATCAGACACAGACAGAGACAGGAGAGAGAGGAAGAGAGAAAACTAATACAAAAAGACACATCAGGAAATGGACAAACACAGACATACGAGGAAATATTTACACAGTCAAAAATATACACAGAAAGAGACAGACAGACAGACGAACAAGCACACAGACACACAGGCAGAGATGAAGACACAAAAAATAGCTATAATTATGTATGAATGAAGAATCTGTTAATGTATATGTCTGGCAACCATTATATAACCAGCAATAACAACAACAACAACAATAATAATAATAATAATAATAATAATAAAAATAATAATAATAATAATAATAATACGAGTTTGTCTCTCATATCAAAACCAAACAACACTATTTTTCATCTCTAGAGCAAACAGCCAACACAAACAAACACACACACACTAACGAACACACACAAGAACTTCGAATAATATCACACGCGCGACAATGACGAATGGGCAAAGTTTAATTGGGTCGACATTTGTTTGTGTAAATGGCGAGTGTTGTTCATAATTGGCCCATCAACACGCCGTGACTGCCCGTGTGTGTGTGTGTGTGTGTGTGTGTGTGTGTGTGTGTGTGTGTTGCAGGGTATGAGTGTTGCTGCATTTAGGAGACGAATCGAGTGAACATGTATTTTTTTTTTTTTGTGCTTATTTGATGCTTCTTGGAACTTAACTAATTGCTTGTACCTATAATACACACACACACACACACACACACACACACACACACACACACACACACACACACACACACACAAACGAACAAACATACATACATACATACATTTCTCTTTTTCTTTTTTTGAATAAGAAGAATCTATATTCATGGACATCTTTTTTAATATAGTCTTTAGCATGTCTATTACCGTACACACACACACACAAAAAAAAAATTACCCCCTCTCACCCAACCCCATTTCTCCCACCCCCACACAACCCCATCCTCCCTTACCCTCTCCCCACCCCCCTCACACACAACAACGCCCCCAACACAACCCCCTTCCCCCCTTCCCCCCACACACTCTCCCCGAATACACAAAACCCAGAGTGCGGACATGTTTCTCTCTCGTCAGCACTAATGCCTCTGACCTCCCTCCCCTCTTCCTCCCCCTCCTCCACGTTAGTGACCCCCAGCCTGACCTCGCACGTGACCAATCAGCGGAGATCTGCGGGCGGCACGTGTCCAATCACCTGCCACTTCCTCTCATCGCACGCCTGAACCCACACCTGTATTGTTTTTGAGCCCGCCAGGTGAAAAATAGGTGAGGATTTAAATGGCTGTTAGGTATTTTTTTTTGTTATGTTTTGTTTACTGATGGATTGTGGTTGGTGATTGTGGTTGTGTTTGTGGTTAATATTGTTGTAGAGTGATTTCTTATATCGGTTCAATGTTGTAAATTGGTTTCTGTATATGGTAGATGTGAAGTGGCTTCTTATATTAGTTAAATGTTGTAAATTGTTTTTTGTATCAAGTAAATGTTCAAAAGAAACATGGTCCCCGCAGCTATCGGGTTAAATACCAAACAAATATAAATAAAATAGTCAGAAATTGTTATAGGCGTTCCAAATGAAGGTAGAAATAAGTGGTACCAACAAATATTAGTGGTAGTAGTGGTAATGGTGGTGGTGGTGGTGGTGGTGGTAATGGTGGTGGTAGTGACAGCAAACAGGACAGGTGCAGCAGGAAACGTTGAGAGTGGCGGTGGTAGTGAGTGACAGGGTGGTGGTGGTGGTGGTGGTGGAGGTGGTAAGTGACGGCAGGTGGCTGATATGGTGATGAGGGTGGTGGGTGGTGGTGGTGATTGTGGGAGACTGGTGAGCGACAGGAGGAAACGTAGTAGTGGTGATGATGGTGGTGATGATGGTGGACGGGACAGATAACCTAATATACAGTGGTGATGGAAACTGGTGATGAAATGGAGGTGATAACAGCAAATTAGTGGGTGGTGGTGATGTACTGGAGGTGGTGATGGTGGTGAGGGACGGTGTTACAGATTTAGTGGTGATGGTGTAGACGGATGGTGACAGGTAGAGAGAGATAGGCAGAATGGAGGTGATTGCATGAATGGGGTTGATGGAGGAAGACGAATAAAGAAGAAACGGAAAGGAATGGGAAGAAAAAGTGATGGGAAGGCGAAGGAAGGGGATGGGAGAGGAGATAAGGGATGCTGGTGAATGCTGGAATGATGCAGAGGGAGGAAGGTGGCGGGGAAGGGAGGGAGGAAGAGGAATAGAGAAGAAACGGAAAGGAATGGGAAGCGAAAGTGATGGGAAGGCGAAGGAAGGGGATGGGAGAGGAGATAAGGGATGCTGGTGAATGCTGGAATTGTGAAGAGGGAGGGAGATGACAGGGAAGGGAGGGAGGAAGAGGAATAGAAGAGAAACGGAGAGGAACAGCAAGATAAAATGATAGAAGAGAAGAGATGGGAGAAGAGATAAAAGTCCCTTCCACAAGACTTACCAGGAAGAGCGTAGGAAATCAGGCGGTGGAGAGAGAAAGAGAAAGATAGATAGATAGATACAGATGGATAGACTGTTATGTTTTTGATAGAGAAATAGAACGAGAAAGAGAGAGAGAGATAGAATGAGAAAGAGAGATAATGGAACGAGAGAGAGAGAGAGAGAGAGAGAGAGAGAGAGAGAGAGAGAGAGAGAGAGAAAGGGAGAGAGAAAGAAATAAGACGAGAAAGGGAGAGAACAGAAAGAGAGAGAAATATACCACAAAAAATAACAACACACAAACAACTCAACAACTTCATCCCTCAAGTGTTACCGTCTAGTGGTGTCAGCAAGAGGTCAGGAAAGGTCACGGAGAGGCCAGCACGGGGTCAGCACATCACAAGTACCAACAGATGGCTTAGGACACATGACTGGAGTGAGAGGGCCAAGCTATCAGGACCCGCGTGATTAATATAGATAGGAGGGTGCCAGTCTGTCTCAGGGAGTGCCAGGAAGGTGTCAGGATGGAGCACAGGTGGGTGGAGGTGCCAAGTGACGGATGAGAGGGTAGGAGGGACCGTCACCACTAACCTACTCACTTCCTCTGCTCTGTCTATACCCTTGATTCTTTTTTTACAGCTAAAGAAACAGCTCAAGGGCAAGAAAAAAATTATGTAAAAAAAGAAGCCCGCTAGTCGCTGTTCCCACAAAGACAAAAGTAATGAGCGGTCAAAAGAGAGGTCAATTTCGGGAGGAGAGGTGTCTTGATAATGTCTTGAAGATTGAAAGAAAAGGAAGAAAGAGAGATGAGGAGACGAGAAAACAGAGAAGCTACAAGAGAAGAACAGAGAAGAGTAGACAAAAGGAGAGGAGAAAGGAGGTAAGAGGAGAAAAGAGAAGAGACGAAGGAGGAAACGAGGGTAGAGGAGACAGAAGGAAAGGAGAAAGGAGATTAAAGGAGAAGAAAAAACAGAAGAGATGAATGAAAACAGAACAGACGAGGAAAAAGTAAAGGAGAAAGGAGGTAAGAGGAGAAGAGAGAAAATACAAAGGAGGAAACGAGGGTAGAGGAGACAGAAGGAAAGGAGAAAGGAGATTAAAGGAGAAGAGAAAACAGAAGAGATGAATGAAAACAGAACAGACGAGGAAAAAGGAGAAGAGAGAGGGATGAAGAAAGGAGATCCGTGCAGAGGAGACAAAAGGAAAGAAAGGAAAAAGAAGAGGAGAGGAAAGAGGAGAAAAAAGAGGAATAAAGAGCAGAACAGAGGAAACAAAAGGAGAGAAAGAGAAAGGAGATGAGAGAAGACAGAAAAGAAGAGGAAAAGAGAAAAAAAAACAGAGGAGAAAAAGTAGAAGAGAAAAGAAGAGAAGAAGAGAGAAGAGGAGACGAAAGGAGAGGAAACCAGGATGAGAAAGGACAAAAGGAGAGGTGTTTGAGTGTGTGTGTGTGTGGGGGGGGGGGGGGGGGGGAGAAGAGGTGTTGAGGAGGGGGGGGGGAGGGGGAGCGGATGAAATGGTTGGCTTAATTTACACTCCGGAGGTCAAATCACTCTTACAGCTGAGCCTCATCGTCCACCTGGTCTCTCTCTCTCTCTCTCTCTCTCTCTCTCTCTCTCTCTCTCTCTCTCTCTCTCTCTCTCTCTCTCTCAAAAATCCAGGTATCACTAGTCAGTTTTGCGTCAGATTATTAAACGTCATTAGTCGAAGCAGAATATTTTTAATGCATGTGTTTTTTATTTTATTTTTTCGTTCATTGACAGGGAAGGGAAGGAAAGGATTATGTGTGTGTGTGTGTGTGTGTGTGTGTGTGTGTGTGTGTGTGTGTGTGTGTGTGTGTGTGTGTGTGTGTGTGTGTGTGTGTGTGTGTGTAAAACTGGAACAAGGAAACGAACATACACATACACACACATACATATACATAAATAAAGACACACACAAACACACACAAACACAGAGAAAACAAACAAACAAACACACACACACACACACACACACACACACACACACACACACACACACACACACACACACAAACACAAACAGAACAACAAGACAGACAAACGAACACAAACAGAAAGACACAAACAACACACCACACTGAGACCTCACAAACACAAACAAACACAAACACACACAAACACAGAAACAAACACACACAAGACAAAACAAAACACACAAAGAGAGAGAGAGACAGACAGAGACAGACAGAGACACAGAGAGACACAAAAAGTAGAACAAAAAACGATTAAGTGTGACATTGCAACTTGACACTGGGAAGAAAAACGTGAAACCGCGCCGCTCTTGGTAAATTCGGAGAGCGAGAAGAGAAGAGAAGCTGAAAAATACGCCGACAGGAAGCGAGGAAAGGAGAACAAAACACAACAGCCCACTCACACTACGGCTTAACAAGGGGCGCCATTACGAGAGAGAGAGAGAGAGAGGAGGGGGGGGGATAGATAGATATAGAGAGAAAGGCGAGGAAGAGGAAAGAAGGATATAAGGAAGAAAAGAATGAAGGAAATAAACAAAAGGCATTACCAGAGAGAGAGAGAGAGAGAGAGAGAGAGATGGTTAGATAAAGAGAGATAAGGGTGGGGGAGGGGAAGGGAAGACGAAAGGAAGGAAAGAAGGAAGAAAAAAGCATTACCAGAGAGAGAGAGAGAGAGAGAGAGAGAGAGAGAGCATGTGTATATAATTAGGCGTATGTGCTGGCGTCAACACACACACACACACACACACACACACACACACACACACACACACACACACACACACACACACACACACACACACACACACACTAAGGTCAGTCTCGGTAAACTAAGAATGTCCTCATATTTTTGTAGCGATGACGTTAATGTGTGTGTGTGTGTGTGTGTGTGTGTGTGTGTGTGTGTGTGTGTGTGTGTGTGTGTGTGTGCTCTTTAACATGTGTCTGAAGCCTCTGTGAAAATGAAAACACCACCACCACCACCACCATCACAACCACCACCAGCATCATCACCACAACCACCACCACCACAAACCAACAACAACAACAACAACAACAACAATAACAAAACTCTTTCACATTTTTTTTTAAAGCCTTTTCATATATCTATTCATCTTTCCTTTTTTTATGAACTTTTTTTTTCGTGTATTCAAAAACAAAACCACAAAACATGACAAGAGTATTTTTAATGAACAAACGGGTAGTCGGGGTATCTATTGTTTTCTTTTTCTTTTTTCTTTTTTACATTTTAATTCACCATTTTTTACTCCATTCAGTTATGCAATCAGTCTATGTGAATACAGTAGCTTAGGATCTCTCTCTCTCTCTCTCTCTCTCTCTCTCTCTCTCTCTCTCTCTCTCTCTCTCTCTCTCTCTCTCTCTCTCTCTCTTCCATCTTTCCCTCCTTTTTTCCTTTCTTCCTTCTTTCCTTCCTTCCTTCCTTCCTGACTTTCTTTTATCCTTCCTTCCTTTTTTCTTTTTTTCTTTTGGTACTTTTCCAAAGCAATGATTTTTTTCTGCTTATTCTTTTTTAATTCTTGCATTCGTAAAGATTTCAGTATTTTCCAAGGCATCGTTTTAGAGTATTCTCCTCTTTAAACTTCAGTCACTAAGTTTTAATCATTTTCTCTTGCTTGTTTTCTCCAAACTAACGACAACAGCAAATTTTCTCAGCAGCAGCAGCGGCAGGACGGGGTCGCTCGCTTCCATTTTCTTCAATCAAAAACTTCTTACATTTTTGCCCGAGTCAGGAAAACCAGCAACTTTTTCGTCATTTCCCTTGCTGTGAAGTTTCCCGCGACTCTGAGGAAGACAAATTTCATGGCAAAAGTCACGTACGTACCTTCCTCGGCTTACTTCCTCGGCATAAATCAAGGGACATGAATTTTGCTCCTAAATAAATTCACGGTTTGCATAATGCTTTCTAGACCTTTGGAGGCGTTAGGTTGTATAGTGTGGGTCAGTAAACTCATGTACAATCCTTTCCTTTCTCTCAATGGCATATATCTCCGCCTCATTTTCTACAAGGGACATAAATCTTGATCTTAAATAAATTCACGGTTTGCATAATGCTTTCTAAACCTTCCGAGGCATTAGACTGAATCGTGTGGATCAGTAAACTCATGTACAATCCTTTCCTTTCTCTCAATGGCATATATCTCTGCCTCATTTTCTACAAGGGACATAAATCTTGATCTTAAATAAATTCCCTGTTTGCATAATGCTTTCTAGACCTTTGGAGGCGTTAAGTTGTATAGTGTGGGTCAGTAAACTCAAGTGCAATCCTTTCCTTTATCTCATTGGCATATATCTTCGCCTCATTTTCTACAAGGGACAAAAATCTTGCTCTTAAATAAATTCCCAGTTTGCATAATGCTTTTTAGACATCCCGAGGCATAAGGTTGCATAGTATAGGTCAGTAAGTAACATGCAATCCTTCCTTTTTCTTCTTTTGCATATATCTCATCCTCATTTTTTTTCTATAAGGGACATAAACTTTACTCTAAATAAATTCCTGGTTTGCTTAAGGCTTTCTATATCAGTCGAAGCATTAGATAAGTCAGTAAGTCACCTGAAATCATTCCTTTTCTTTCCTTTCATGAATATTTAGCCGTTTTTTTTTTTTTTTTTAGCAACAAACTTTGCTCTTGAATACTTATAACTTAACTCTTTAATACTTTCCCGTGTGCATGAGGCTTCGTAAACCTTTCAGAAATGCCGGGCTTTATGTGTAAGTCAGCAAGTCAGGTACACACTGCCGCCCTTCCTTTCCTGGCATGAATCTCTAGTAAGTCTAGTTGTTTATTTTTAGCAACAGACAGGAACCCTTGCTCTTTAGTACCTTCCCGTTGCATAACACTTCCTAGGACTCCCAAATAGCGCCGGCTTTCATAGCAGAGGCCACACACATTCCTTTCCCTTCCTCTACTTCCGTGCATAAATATCTAGTTGTTTATATTTAGCAACAGACAGGAACCCTTGCTCTTTAATACCTCCCCGTTGCATAACACTTCCTAGGACTCCCAAATAGCCCCGGGTTTCATAGCAAAGGTCACACACATTCCTTTCCTTTTCTTCAATAAATCTCTAGTCGTTTATTTTTAGCAACAGACAGGAACACTTGCTCTTTAATACTCCCCGTTGCATAACACTTCCTAGGACTCCATAAAGACGCCGGGTTTCATAGAGGTCACACACATTCCTTTCCTTTCCTTCAATAAATCTTTAGTCGTTTATTTTTAGCAACAGACAGGAACCCTTGCTCTTTAATACGTCTCCGTTTGCTACGCGTCCTATGACTCTTTTAAGGCGCCGGGTTTCGTAGCATAAGGCTTTTTTTTTTTTTTTTTTTACAGCAGAGGAGTCAGCTCAAGGGCATAAAAAAAGGAAACAAATGTGAAAAAAAATGCCCGCTACTTACTGCTCCTAAAATATACATTCCTAAAATATACATTCTTGTCCCTTCCTTCCGTAAATCTGTAGTATTAGTTGTCTTTTTTTTTTTTTTTTTTTTTTTTACAGCAAAAGAGACAGCTCAAGGGCACAAAAAAGTAAACATTAATAAAAAAAAAAGCCCGCTACTCGCTGCTCCTAAAAAGAATCCAAAGAGGTGGCCGAAAGATAAGTCAGTTTCGGGAGGAGAGGTGTCCTGATACCCTCCTCTTGAAAGAGTTCAAGTCGTAGGCAGGAGGAAATACAGATGAAGGAAGATTGTTCCAGAGTTTACCAGCGTGAGGGATGAAAGAGTGAAGATGCTGGTTAACTCTTACATAAGGGGTTTGGACAGTATAGGGATGAGCATGAGTAGAAAGTCGAGTGCAGCAGGGCCGGGAGGGGGAGGCATGCAGTTAGCAAGTTCAGAAGAGCAGTCAGCGTGGAAATATCGATAGAAGATAGAAAGAGAGGCAACATTGCGGCGGAATTTAAGAGGTAGAAGACTATCAGTATGAGGAGGAGAGCTGATGAGACGAAGAGCCTTTGCCTCCACTCTGTCCAGAAGAGCTGTGTGAGTGGAGCCCCCCCACACATGAGATGCATACTCCATACGAGGGCGGACAAGGCCCCTGTATATGGACAGCAACTGTGCAGGGGAGAAGAACTGGCGGAGACGGTACAGAACGCCCAGCCTCGAGGAAGCTGATTTAGTAAGAGATGAGATATGAAGTTTCCAGTTGAGATTTTGAGTTAAGGATAGACCGAGGATGTTTAGTGTTGAGGAAGGTGATAGCTGGGTGTTGTCAAAGAATAGGGGATAGTTGTTTGGAAGATTGTGTCAGTGGATAGGTGGAGAAACTGTGTTTTGAGGCGTTGAAGGACACCAGGTTCTTCTTGCCCCAATCGGAAATAATAGTAAGGTCTGAGGCTAAGCGTTCTGCAGCCTCCAGCCTTGAGTCGTTAAGTTCCTGAAGGGTGGGTCTTCTATTAAAAGAAGTTGAATAATGCAGAGTGGAATCATCGGCGTAGGAATGGATAGGACAGTTCGTTTTGGAAAGAAGATCATCAATGAACAACAGAAAAGAGTGGGAGATAGGACAGAACCCTGTGGGACACCACTGTTAATAGATTTATGGGAAGAACAGTGACCGTCTACCACGGCAGAAATAGAACGGTCAGAAAGGAAACTGGAGATAAAGGTACAGAGAGAAGGATAGAAACCGTAGGAGGGTAGTTTAGAAAGCAAAGATTTGTGCCAGACCCTATCAAAAGCTTTTGATATGTCCAGCGCAATAGCAAAAGTTTCACCGAAACGGCTAAGAGAGGATGACCAAGAGTCAGTTAAGAAGGCTAGGAGATCACCAGTAGAACGCCCATTGCGGAACCCATACTGGCGATCAGATAGAAGGTCAGAAGTGGAAAGGTGCTTTTGAATCTTACGGTTAAGGATTGATTCAAAAGCTTTAGATAGACAAGAAAGTAAAGCAATAGGACGGTAGTTTGAGGGATTGGAGCGGTCACCCTTCTTAGGTACAGGCTGTGTGAAGGCATACTTCCAGCAAGAAGGAAAGGTAGATGTTGACAGGCAGAGGCGAAAGAGTTTGACCAGGCAGGGTGACAGCACGGAGGCACAGTTTTTAAGGACAATAGGAGGCACTCCATCAGGTCCATAAGCCTTCTGAGGATTGAGGCCAGAGAGGGCATAGAAAACATCATTTTGAAGAATCTTTATAACAGGCATAAAGGAGTCAGAGGGGGGATGAGTAGGAGGAATATGCCCAGAATCGTCCAGAGTGGAGTTTTTAGAAAAAGTTTGAGAGAAGAGTTCAGCCTTAGAGATAGATGAGACGGCAGTGTTGCCGTCAGGACTGAGGAGTGGAGGGAAAGATGAAGAAGTGAAGTTGGAGGAGATGTTTTTGGCTAGATGCCAGAAGTCACAAGAAGAGTTAGAGAAAGCAAGGTTTTGGCATTTTCTATTAATTAAAGAATTTTTGGTTAGTCGGAGAATAGATTTGGCACGATTTCAGGCAGAAATGTAAAGTTCATAATTAGCATTAGTTTGAAGGCTCTGGTATCTTTTGTGAGCTACCTCTCTATCATTGACAGCACGAGAACAAGCGTGATTAAACCAAGGCTTTTTAGCGTGAGGAGTAGAGAAAGAACGAGGAATGTATGCCTCCATTCCAGAGACAATCACCTCTGTGATGCGCTGAGCACACACAGAGGGGTCTCTATCCTGGAAGCAATAATCATTCCACGGGAAATCGGAAAAGTACATCCTCAGGTCGTCCCACCGAGCTGAAGCAAAATGCCAGAAGCATCGCCTCTTCGGTGGGTCCAGAGGATGTACAGGAGCGATAGGACAGGATGCAGAAATAAGATTGTGATCGGAGGAGCCCAACGGAGAGAACAGTTTGACAGAATAAGCAGAAGGGTTTGAGGTAAGGAAGAGGTCTAGAATGTTGGGCCGATCTCCAAGACGGTCAGGAATACGTGTAGGGTGCTGGACCAACTGCTCTAGGTCGTTGAGGATAGCAAAGTTGTAGGCTTGTTCACCAGGATGGTCAGTGAAAGAGGATGAAAGCCAAAGCTGGTGGTGAACATTGAAATCTCCTAGGATGGAGATTTCAGCGAAGGGAGAGTGGGTCAAGATGTGCTCCACTTTAGAATTCAAATAGTCAAAGAATTTTACATAGTTGGTAGAGTTAGGTGAGAGATAAACAGCATAAACGCCTAATTTCACGGCATCTTCATATCATTTTTAAGTAATGCAGCAAATCCTCTTTCCTCTTTTGATTCTTTTTTTTAGGAGCAGTGAGTGGCGGGCTTTTTTTTATTATTGTTTCCTTTTTGTGTGCCCTTGAGGTGTCTCCTTTGGTGTAAAAAAAAAAAAAAAAAAAAAATCATCTTTACTCATGTCACCAATGGCTTTAACCTTACCATTTCATATCTTCTCGTTTGCATGACAGTTCCTATGACTCCCTAAAGGCGCCGGGTTCCAAAGCACACGTCACACACATTCCCCTCCTTCCCTTCCTTTCCTTCCGTGCATAAATCTCCAGCCGGCTTTTAGCAAGACGGAAAACTTTGCTCCTAATGCCTTCCCCTCTTGCATACGGCTAACCTGACCCTTAGAGGCGCCGCGTTCACGTCCAGTTACTTCCCTACATAACTTTCCTTGTGTTTATTTTTAGCACGAGGAAGGGAATCGTGTTCTTTAACTGCCGCCGCCGCTACCCCCCCTCCTCTTCCCCCTCTTACCCCTCCTCTTCCTCCTCCTCCTCCTCCCCCACGAAGTAATATCTTTACGTATATATGAGGGTTCTCTGACTCTCACTCCCCTTTGGACGTGACGAGTTTAGTACATGTCACGTGCATTTATTTATTTTTCTTTTCTCTGCATTATTTTTTTTTCCTCCATGGTAAAATGCATTAAATCTTGTTCGCTATTATTTTTTTACGTTTACATGAGGGGCTATCTGCTCCCCCTTCGCCTCTCCCCCCTCGGACACGCTAAATTCAGGACAGGTCACGTGTATGCATTATTTTGCTTTATTTTTTTGTGCATATATTTTCTTCCGTCAATAGTAAAATGCAGGAAATCTTGTTCTCTAATATTTTTTTTACGTTTACATGAGGGGTATCTGCTCCCCCCTTCCCCCTTCCCCCTTCCCTGGACGTGTCAAATTTAGTACAGGTCACGTTCATTCCTCTTTTCTTTTCCTTTCCTTTGCATCTATTTTCTTCCGTCAATAGTTAAATGCAGAAAATCTTGTTCTCTAATATTTTTTACGTTTACATGGTTTTTTTTTACCCCTGGACGAGACAAATTTAGTACAGGTCACGTTCATTCCTCTTTATTTCTTCCTTTTTCTGTGCATAAATTTTCTTCCGTCAATAGTAAAATGCAGAAAATAATGATTTTTAATAATTTTTACGTTTCCATGAAGGTTCTCTGACTCGAAAAGCGGCAAATTTAGGGAAGGTCACGTCCAATCCTCCTCTTTTTTGTATTTCTTTTACATATATCTTCTGTTCATAGTAAAATGCAGGGAATCTTGTTCTTTAATATTTTCTACGTTTACATGAAGGTTTTTTGGTCCCTGGACGAGGCAAATTTAGGTCAGGTCGCGTCCATTCCTTCTTTTTTTTATTTCTTTTGCATATTTATCTTCTTTATCCTTAACATGAAGCTTCCTGAACCCTGGAGGCGCCTAATTTCATAGCAGCGTCCCCTCATTAAGAGTTCGTAAAGAGGCGCGGGTGGCGGGCGGCGAGGCGAAGCGAGGCGCGGCGGGCAGGGGCGGTGCTCATCAGCCGGAGAAATGAGCTTCGATTGGCCCTCTGATGGAACGCTCGAAGCCATTCACCGCGCGGCCAAGAGTTTTTCCCCGAGCCATTCTTTCCCTAATACGTCGTGAGTCCGGCCGAGCGTGGTGAGCGGGCGGGTGGGTGGGTAGACTAGAGGGAGGAAAAGAGGGAGAAGGAAGGATGGGGAGGGGAAAGAATAGGGAGGTGTTGGGAGGGAGGAAGAATTGATAAGGGAGGAAAGGATAAATGATAGGAAAAGAGGGAGAAGGAAGGATGGGGAGAGGAAAGAATAGGGAGGTCTTGGGAGGGAGGAAGAATTGATAAGGGAGGAAAGGATAAATGATAGGAAAAGAGGGAGAAGGAAGGATGGGGAGAGGAAAGAATAGGGAGGTGTTGGGAGGGAGGAAGAATTGATAAGATAAGGGAGAAAGGGAGAAATGATAGCTTGTGGGAATGATGTTGATGGTAGACTTGAAGAAAGGGAAGATGGGGAGGAAGAAACGGGAAAATTGATAAGATATGATAAGGAAGGAAGGGAGATATGATAGATTGTGGAAATGGTGGTGGTGGTAGACTTGAAGAAAGAGAAAATGAGGAGGAAGAGAAGGTATAACATGATAGTAGTAGATGGTGGGAGGAGTGATAAGGTGATAGATAGATAGAGAGAGAAATAGAGAGGTAGATGATGGTAAAATGAAGGAAGGAAAAGAAGGACGAAGGAAAGGAATAAAAATGAGAGTAGATGTTGATGGAAGGAAGAAATGACCAGAAGATAGGTGGACAGACACGGAGACACGAAAGAAATAGAACAACAAATAAAAAAAAAAGAGAATGAAGAGCAGGAAATAAAGGATAATAGATGGTCATAGAACGGAAGAATAAGTGAATAAGTAACACAAAAATAGCTCAACAGATATAGAAAGACAGATACATAGATAGAGAGAAAGTTAGACAGCTCATATTTTGCATTCACCAGATTCTCGTTTTCATTTCAACTCTCGACGATTCATGAAAAGCACTCCCTCTATGAAGCCTCCCCCATCCTCTCTGTTTATGCCTCCGATGCCATTAATTTGCCTGATACTCGCTAAATGGTGGAGCCCAATAAATGACCAGGGCAGAGAGGGTAATTGGGGGCCTATTCATCAGTACCTATTAACCTATTACTGCATGCGGACAAAAATAGATAGATAGATAGATAGAGAGAGGGAGAGTATGCGCGTATGAGATTGACATAGACAAAGAGATATAGGTACATAGATGAATAGATAGATAGGTGGAGATAGATAGATAGGAAGAAAAAAAGACATAGAGAAAGAAATATATTAGAAAGATGGGAAAAGAAAGAAAGAAAGAGGAAGTCTTGTTTAATTAAGAATGGCAGAAAGAATAGATAAATAGGTGTTGATAGATAGATAGATAGTAAGAAGTAAGACAGACAGAAAGAAATATATTAGAAAGATGGGAAAAGAAAGAAAGAGGAAGGACTGATGTTTAAGTAAGGCAGAAAAAATACCTCACTCAAACAAACACACAAGCAAACACACACACACACACACACACACACACACACAAACAACGAAACACTACAAACACTAAAAATCGTAACTTCATGACATAAGGAAAAACAAACAAACAAAAAAACCTTCAAACTCATACCCTGACGCCTTAAAAAATGTATATACAGTGTCATAAGATAAACATTGACAAGAAACAAGATAGACAGATAGATAGATAGATAGACAGACAGAGACAGACAGAGAGAAAAAAAGTCATTCACACCTTACAACAAACACCCACCAAGAACCTTCATATAAGTCGGCTTCACACACGAGGTTAAATAAAAATAAAAATACCTTGGCGCTGAAAATTAAAGGGCAGACTGGAGTTGACTATTCACGTGCTTTAAAATACCGAGAGAGAGAGAGAGAGAGAGAGAGAGAGAGAAGAGACACACACACACACACACACACACACACACACACACACACACACACACACACATTCTAGTGACTTTACACATGACACACATACTCACACACACGTACACACACTCAAAAAAAGCCCAGGTGCATTTGAGAGTGAGGTAAATCTGGTTCATCTGCAAGGAAATGAAGGCAATTTTCCAGGTAGATTGACGCTAAAGAGTAGGTGGAGGTGTGACTGAAGTATACAGTCAAAAGAGTTATCGCAGATTATGAATTTTGTATTGGACGAGAAGCCTTTGAGGTGAGGAGAATAAAAAGAGGCAGGATTACAGAGAGGGGGAGATAGATAGATAGATAGATAGATAGATAGAGAGAGAGAGAGAGAGAGAGAGAGCATTCATTCAGACATCTAAGAGCGTATGCGTGTGTGTGTGTACGTGTGTATGTATGTGGGTTTACGTTAAGTGTTCTCGTGTTGACATAACCCTAGACTATGACCTCTCGTGACCTAATAAGAGTAGTTGCAATTCCTCTCATACCGCCGGGGAAGGATCTCACACTGTTCCTTCTTCACACTTCTGCCTCTCCCTTCCCCCCTCTACCCCCTCTGAGCAGTCACTAATATAAACAACGCCATCAGAGCGCGCAGTCTTCTTTAATCTCGATGCCCCAGTAAGCGAAGGGAGCGGGAGGCGTTACTAAGGAGAGCGGAGAGAGAAAACTTGTGCTGCGTTGCTATTAATTGCGTGTTTGGTAATAGAGATGTTCATGCGTTGTGTTGTTGCTATTTTAAGAGCCACCAAGGAAAGATCAGAGAAGAAGGTTGGATATAAGTTATGTTGCGTTGTTTTAGAAGAGAAAGTAAGAACATGAGACCATTTTAAAAGCCACCGAGGAAAGACGAGAGGATAGTGAAGTGACATGTTGCTATAATCACTTTGGTAATACATGAGTTGTGTTGTCTAATTTGAGAGAGTAAAGAACAGGACTATTTAAGAGCTACCAAAGAAAGGAGAGAGGAATATCTTGTACCATTTCCTGCAATAACCACATTTTCTTATAGTAGTTTTGTGCATGAATTGAGTTTTGTCTTAGCTTAGCATAGCATGAGAGTAGTTTTGAAGCACTTCCTTGTTACATAAGAGATACACAGATGCATGGTGCTGATATTAGGCAAGAGAAGCAGGCATTTCAAGGCAGACTAACGTGTATAATTAATTTTAATATAACTTTAATTGTAATATGCCTTCATAAAGTTATATTCTGTCATGCCATTCAGGAAAATTCATCACTTATTCACTTTTTATCGTTATTTTTTTTTTATTAATATTAAAGAGCGAGAAGAGCAGACATACAAAGACAGACTGACGTGCGAGTTTAAACATACATTCTAATACAACCTTATCAACGCCATATTCTTTCGTACCATTCACCACGAGGCTTTACAAATACTCTCTTTCATCTTCCAACGACTGATCTTTAAACCCAGTGGACGGTCGGCAGTAAGTGTGGGAGAACGTGGACATAAAACTAACTTATGGCCGTACCTTCATATCGGATAATCCCGCAAGGCAACAGTACAGGAGTGAAGATTAAGGCGTGAGTGTTGGCCGGGGGGGTTATGACAGACTGGAATCGACTCGTCTTTTCGTCCGACGTTCACGCGAGAGGATTAGCGCGTGTAAGGTGGTTGGTCTCCCTGCAGTGTGCCGCTTGGGTGGAACAGAGTTGGATCACGTGAGTCTTCCCTCTTTCCCCTCATCCCCTGCCCGTCATTCTCCTTCCCCTCTTCACTTCACTCCCCTGCTTCCGCTGCTACTGCACTTCCCTTCCCTTCCCCCTGTCATTCCCTTCTCACTCCCTTCACTTTACTCCTCTACCCTTCCCTTTCATTCCTCTTCCCCCCTTCCCTTCAATCCTCTCCTCCTCCCCTTCACTTCATTTCCTTACCTCCCACACCCCATCATTCCTCCTCCCCTTTTTTTCACTTTACTCCCTTTCCCCTTCCTTTCCGGTCATTCCTCCCCGTCATTCCCTTCTCACTCCCTTCACTCCCCTTCCCGCCAATATCCCTCCCCCTCTCACCTACCTCACGTCACTTTCTTTCCCCACCTCCCCCATCACATAACTCCTCCCCATCCCCCCTTCCCTTCCCTCCACAGTCACACATTAGACTCGCTTTGAAGGTTGAGATTAAACGCCCGGGATCTGAACACCCACAGCGACTTGGCGGTTCAAATGGCCGATGACTTACAAGCTTACAAGGCATTTAAAGATGGTATTACGTGTGTCTGAAGGGAGATGTCACTTTAATCCCTGCAGCTGTGACTACTATTATTAGCTGTAAGTTATGTATTTTTTTTATTTTATTTAATTCAGTGTTATTAAAAGTAGTTTATTAGTGAAAGCAGTGTCTTCTCTTTCTCTTTCGGTTGTTGTTATGTCTGTCTGCTTGTTTCTCTGTCTGTTTGTTTCTCTGTTTCTCACTAACTAAGCACCACCACCAAGACCACCCTCACCACCACCACCAGCAACTCCCCCCCCTACCACTTCTTTTCCGTGGCAAGTACAACCACCAAACACACTAACTACGCAACACCACCACCACCACCACGACCACCGTCACCACCACTACCAGCATGACCACCAAGTATCCCATTCACTCCCACACCACCCTCATCATCACCACCACCAGAACCACCACCCCCTACCACTACCCCCGCACTGACCTCTTTTTCGGTCACCTTTTTGGATTCTTTTTAGGAGCAGCGAGTAGCGGGCTTTTTTTTATTATTGTTTCCTTTTTTTGTGCCCTTGAGCTGTCTCCTTTGTTGTTGTAAAAAAAATCACCACCAGCATCCCTCCCACCATCAGCATCCTTCCCACATCTCGAGACGATCAGCTGGGCCTCCACACACGCTTCCTCCTCCTGCTGGCACCTCATTCATTGCCGGCCACTCGAGGGAGACTTGCACGCGGCCGCCAGCACAGAGGAGGCGAGTGTTGCGGCATGAACGGAAGGTCTATTTGCTGTTGCCTCACTCGCCGTCGGTTTCTGGTTAATGGCGCAGCAGTTAGCAGTGGATGGCGCGGGGTAGTTTAGTGTATGTGTCTCTCTCTACTCTCTCTCTCTCTGCTGTCTCTGTTTCTCTCTCTTCTCTCTTTCAGTGTCGCCGCCATCCCCCTCTCCGCCCCAGTCTCGTTTGGTCCAGAGTCCGATACCAGATTTGGGGTGTTGTCTCCGTGTGATGTGTTTCGATTTGAAGGTCTGTCTTGTAGTGTGTGAGGGGTGGGGTGGGGAGAGGGGTTGCGTGTGTGTGTGTGGGGGGGGGGTATATGTGTGGGTGTGTGGTTTTTATGAGTATCTGTGTTTTTTTGTTTGTTTTTCTAGTTGTGTTGTGTCTTGTTTTACTGTTTTTGTTTTTGTTTATTAATGAGATGTGTTAGTGGTTCCGTGTGTGTGTGTTTTCCTGTCTTGTTTGTTTGTTTGTGCGTGTTTTTTTTTGTGAATGTGTGTGAAAGATATATAGACAGATAGACAGAGATAGAGAGAGTTAGTGAGAGAATGAATATATGAATGAATGAAGGAAGGAAGGAAGGAAGGAAGGAAGGAAGGAAGGAAGGAAGGAAGAAAGGAAGGAAGACAGTAAGAGTGAGATAATGAATATGTGAATGAATGAATGAGTGAGAGAATGAATATATGAATGAATGAATGAATGAAGGAAGGAAGGAAGGAAGAAAGGAAGAAAGGAAGGAAGAGAAAGTAAGAGTGAGATAATGAATATATGAATGAATGAATGAAGGAAGGAAGGAAGAAAGGAAGGAAGAGAAAGTAAGAGTGAGATAATGAATATATGAATGAATGAAGGAAGGAAGAAAGGAAGGAAGAGAGAGTAAGAGTGAGAGAATGAATATATGAATGAATGAACGTATGGATGAAGAAAGGAAGGAAGGAAGAAGTTAAAAATAATAAAACAAATAAAAAAAACATGACTTCCCAAACCGTGACCTAGAGAGAGCAATTTTCCCCTTCCCTCAGGCGTCTCCCTTCCTTCCCCTCGTCTCTTCTTCTTCCCCTCTTCCCTTCCTCCCTTCTTCCCCTCTTCCTCCACTGAACTTGTCAACCGTGCAGATTTCCAAGCCATTTCCCCTTAAAGGTTGAAGGCAAGGGTACACACACACACACACACACACACACACACACACACACACACACACACATATACCAGCACACCCACGTTCCGTCCCTTCATTCATTAATTTATTCTCTCTCTCTCTCTCTCTCTCTCTCTCTCTCTCTCTCTCTCTCTCTCTCTCTCTCTCTCTCTCTCTCTCTCTCTCTCTCTCTCTCTCTCTCTCTCTCTCTCTCTTATACTGGATCGTACCCAAATACCTTCATTTTCACTGCAAGAATGAATATTAACTGTGTGCTTGTGGACTCGTAACAAGATCTAGAGGAGGAGGAGGAGGAGGAAGAAGATAATGGGGATGCGGAGGTAGAGGAGGAAGGTGAGAAAGATGAAGAGGCGGAGAAGGAAATATAGAACGAGAAGGAAGAGGAAGATGATAATGAAGAGGAGGAGGAGGAGGAAGAGGAGGAGGAGGAGGAGGAGGAGAGAGTGAAGAAGGAGGAAAGAACAAGTGAGAATAAGTGAGAAATAAGTGAGAAGGGAGAAGTTGAATTAAGGAGGAGGAGGAGGCGGAGGAGGAGGAGGAGGAGGAGGAGGAGGAGGAGGAGGAGGAGGCGAGAAGAAATGAATGAATGAGAGAGAAGAGAGAAGAGAGTGAATGAATTAGGAGGAGGAGGAGGAGGAGGAGGCGAGAAGAAATGAATGAGTGAGTGTGAATGAATGAGAGAGAAGAGAGAAGAGAGTGAATGAATTAGGAGGAGGAGGAGGAGGAAGATCAAGAGGATGGAATGCGGGAGGTTAAGAGTGAAGAGGAGGTCAGAGTACAAATAAGGAGGAGGAGGAGGAGGAGGAGGAGGAGGAGGAGGAGGAAGAGGAGGAAGAGTTGTATGAATAGCTAAAAATAGACATTCAGACGAGTAGAAGAAGAAGAAGAAGAAGAAAGAGAAAATGAAGAAAGAGAAGAAGAAGAAGAGTGAAACAGAAGAAGAGATAGATAGATAGATATATAGACAAACGAGAAAGATAAATAGATAGACACAGAGAGGTAGAAACAAAAGAAAAGATAGAGAGAGAGAAAGGAAGCAAAAAAAAGGTGAATAAAGAAAAAGTAGAAAAAAGTAGAAAAAAGAAAGAAAAAAAACAGAAGGGACGAAAGTATCGCTTAGAGCCGAGATCAGAGGCTTTGAAGGCATAATGGAGATGGTTTTAGCACTGATGTAGGCAGGAGGAGGAGGAGGAGGAGGAGGAGGAGGAGGAGGAGGAGGAGGAGGAGGAGAGGTTG
This sequence comes from Eriocheir sinensis, assembly GCF_024679095.1. Taxonomy (NCBI): domain Eukaryota; kingdom Metazoa; phylum Arthropoda; class Malacostraca; order Decapoda; family Varunidae; genus Eriocheir; species Eriocheir sinensis. Next base: position 14,620,125 of record NC_066519.1, read on the forward strand.
AGCTAGGTGTGAGAGCGAGGAGGAGGGAGAGGAAGGAGAAAGTCTTTAGAGAGTAGAGAGAGAAACTTAGATGAAAGGCGAGGAGGAGGAGGAGGAGGAGGAGGAGGGGTGAGTAGAAGAAAGAGAAAGGTGAGAGGAGGAGGTGAAGGGAAATGGAGGGGAAGAATTGGTAGGAGGAAGAGGAGGAGGAAGGGAGGGGAGGAGGAGGAGGAGGAGGAGGAGGAGGAGGGGAGGGAAGAAGAAAGGGAGAGGTGAGAAGGGAGGAATAATAAAGGGTAAAGGAGGAGGAGGAGGAGGAGGAGGAGGAGGAGGAGGAGGAAAGATTTTTAAAAGGTGTGGTGAGCTCTTTACTTTTTCTCTTTTTCTTCTTCTTCTTCTTTTCCTTCTTCTTTTTCTTCTTCTTCTTCAGTAAAACCTTTCTTCACTTCGTCTATAGCAATATACATTTTCTCTTTTTTATCCTTATCTTCTTCTTCTTCTTCTTCTTCTTCTTCTTCTTCTTCTTCTTCTTCAGTAAAGCCTTTCTTCATTTCGTCTCCATTTGCACAATAACCAAAGTCTTACTAATAAATTTTCCATCATTTTTTTCTCTCTTTATCTTCCACTATTACAGCCCTTCCTTCTTCTTCTTCTTCTTCTTCTTCTTCTTCTTCTCCTCCTCCTCTACACCTTTCCTCTTTAGTAATTTCCAAGGTAAGAAACACACCCAAGACTTCGCTGTGAATATGCTCCACTCCTCCTCCTCCTCCTCCTCCTCCTCCTCCTCCTTCCTTCCCTCCAGCTTTAAGTCTGTCTCGCCTACACTCCACTTCTCTCCACTCTTGCCTCTCCACATGCACCACCACCAACTCCTCCTCTTCCACCTCCTCCTCCTCCTCCTCCTCCTCTTCCTCTATCAATACTGCTTCCACTCCCTTGTTTTCTCTCTTCCACATATGTATTGAGCTTCTCTTGTGGTTCTTTTTATTCTCCTCCATCAGAACCTCCACTTCCTTCTCCTACTCTTCCTCTGGTATCTTTTTCTCCTCCACATCTTTCCTCTCTTCTGTTATTTCTATTCCATTTTCTTTACCTTCTTCCACCTCCATCTTCATCACCATCATCACCACCACCACTATCACCATCAACACCATCTCGTTCTCCTCTTTCATTACCTCTTCTTACGTCATTTATCCACTTCTCTTCCTCTTCCTCCTTCTCCTCTTCTTCCACCTCCAACTCCACCAACACCACTTTAATGCAACCTCATCTTCCTCCTCTTCTTCCACCACCACCTCCTGCTGTTTCTTCTCGTCTTCCTCCTCCTCCTCCTCCTCCTCCTCCTCCTCTCCTTCTCTCTTTGATCTTTCTCTCACATCTTTCTTCCTTTCCTTCATCGGTTTCGCAACAACAATCTCATAAGCCTTCACTGTTTTCTTGCTTACTTGATCCTTATTTTCTTAACAACTTGTCTATTTTTATCTTTTTCTTATTGGTAGTTTTAAATAGTTTCCTCTTTTTCGTTTGTTTGTTCGAGTTTTGATGTTTTTTGGGTTATTTTTTGTCTGGTTCTGAGTTTGGGTAATATGGTTGTCTGTCTGTCATCTGTTTGCCTGTCTTTCTCTCTCTCACGACTGACTGTTTTCATATTTGTCTTGTCCACCGTTTGTCTGTCTGTGTGTGGCAATACGTGTCTGTCTGTCTGTTTGTCTGTCTGTGTGTGGCAATACGTGTCTGTCTGTCTGTCTGTCTGTTTGTCTGTCTGTCTGTCTGTCTGTCTGTTTGTCTGTCTGTCTGTCTGTCTGTCTGTTTTGCTGTCTGTTCGCCTGTCTGTTTGTGTGTGTTCTTCCCTCGTTTGACTGTCACTCGTTCTGCCCATTTGTCTGTCTGTATGTAATATTGCGAGGCTTCAATAACTCTCTCTCTCTCTCTCTCTCTCTCTCTCTCTCTCTCTCTCTCTCTCTCTCTCTCTCTCTCTGGTTATATCTTTAATTTCCGTTCCCTTCCCTTTCCTCTTACATTTTCTTTGCCTTTCTCTCTCTCTCTCTCTCTCTCTCTCTCTCTCTCTCTCTCTCTCTCTCTCCCTCTTTCGTTCTCTCTTTAAATCTCATTCACTTCCGCTTCCTCTACCATTTTCTCCTCCTCTTCCGCTCTCTCTCCTTCCCTCTTACCCCCTCTCTCTCTCTCCCTCCCTCTCTTCCCCCTCTCTCTCTCTCTCTCGCTCTCTCATATAGGTCACTCAGGAGGCGGGATTCTTCTCCTTCCCTCGCCAATAACCCGGGAAAGTGGCCCCAAATACAGCCTCAGGACCAAGGGGAGGGGAAACACTCTATACTCTGACAGTCCTGACCTCGACTGTACCTAAAAAGACATCATGGGTTTGTTATTGCCACGTTAAGTTACTGATGTAGATGATATTGTGGAGTGTGATTTTATGTGTGTGTGGAGGAGGATAGTAGTAATAGTAGTAGTAGTAGTAGTAGTAGTTAGATTAGTATTCGTATTTGAGTAAGTAATTGTAATAGTAGTTGTAGAAGTTTGTGATGGGTGAACTATTTCTGAATTTGGGTGTTGTAGTAGTAGTAGTAGTAGTAGTAGCAGTAGAGTAGTAGTAGTAGTAGTGGTGGTGGTAATGAATGTGTCGTAAGAATAAGAGGTAATGGAGTGCTTGGTGTTACGAGATGGTGTTGGTGGTGTTGATGGTAGTGAGGGGAAGTGATGGTGTTGGAGGTGGTGATGGTGAGGGAAAGTAATGGTGGTGAGGGAAGTGATGTTAGTGGTGATGGTGTTAGTGGTGGTGGTGGTGATGGTGTTAGTGTTAGTGGTTAGTGGTGGTGAGTGAGACATTAATTCACCACTCGAGTAACTCTGAATACGAACGTTTGACTTCAAGTTGCGACACATTGGTAACTTATCATGAGGTGAGGGAGTCTGAATGTGATCCTTCCTCTCCTGCAACCTTTTCCGCCAATAGATAGATAGATAGATAGATAGATAGATAGTTAGATAAATAGATAGACAGATAGATAGACAGATAGTTAGATAGATAGATAGATAGATACATAGATAGATAGACAGATAGTTAGATAAATAGATAGAGAGAGAGAGTTAGATAAATAGATAGATAGATAGATAGATAGATAGATAAATAGAAGGGACAAAAACAAGAACACAAACAGGAAGAAACGGCTAACAGAAACAGTAACAGGAAAACAAGGAACAGAATATGAACGGAAAAAACAAGAAAAACAAGACAGCATTTCCGTCTTCCTTCCCTTCCTTCCTATCCGCTTCACTATCTTCATCTTTTCTCTCTCTTCCTTCCTCCTCCTCCTTCCCTTCCTCCTCTCTTCACCTCTTCATTCTTCATAAAATAGCCTTCTTTCCTCACTTTCCCTTTTTGTACAGACGAATATAGATAGATAAATAGTTAAATAGATAGATAGATAGATGGATAGATATAGATACATAATACTAAACACAGATAGATATATAGACAAACAGATAGCAATAGATAGATAGATTGGCATTACTAGACACACTGATACACAGATACATACATACAAACATACATACATACATACGTAGACTGATATTGATAGAAAGTTGTATAAATCTCTCTCTCTCTCTCTCTCTCTCTCTCTCTCTCTCTCTCTCTCTCTCTCTCTCTCTCTCTCTCTCTCTCTCTCTCTCCCTGACATTTATCCCCAATGTCTGTCTGTTATTTTTATTTTTATGTTTCCTTTCGTGTTATCTCCTTTACGTCCAAACATCTATATTTACCGCAGGAGTTTTACGAGCGTTCCAATTTTACTCTTCCTCCTCATACTTCATATATATATATAGTCCACAGGTGTTGTTTCCGCTCATTAAAAAAGTCCAGGTAATTTATAGGGGTGTGTGTGTGTGTGTGTGTGTGTGTGTGTGTGTGTGTGTGTGTGTGTTATTTAAACTCCACAAGTGTTTTTTATCTCATTTCACGCCTCAAAAATACATTATCCCAGTGTGTGTGTGTGTGTGTGTGTGTGTGTGTGTGTGTGTGTGTGTGTGTGTGTGTGTGTGTGTGTGTAATCTGACAGGTGTGGGCAGGGCGTTTAGCATAACCAGATCACGCACGTGTTTCTCAGAGCGGCCACACCTTGCTTAATCACCTCACCTGCCCTCAAGTTCCCTTTCCTCGCAATACTGATAAAAAAGTGAAAGTAAGGAGTGAAGAAATAAATATACCAATGAAACCGTTAATGGACTTTTCCCTTTGACTCGTCGGTTCGTAAAGATAAAAATCGCATGCATAGAAAAAGAAATACACAGGAAGTAGTTGAAGTTTATTCCCGATTTTATGCTCTCTCTCACTTCACTGAAACTTTTATATATTGGGTAATTTGCATAAAGTGATGGATGGGAAAGGTTTGGTAAGGGTCATTATGTTCTCTCTACTAGCAGTCAATATTATGAACAGCTGTGCCACAAGAAATACTAAAAAGAAATGTTAGGTTTTTTTTTTTATCAGTCTTTTTCCTCATCTTCCCTTCCTTTCTCTTTTTTTTTCTCTATTCCTGTCTTTCTACTCTCTTTCCTCTTCCTCTTTATCTCACTTTCCTCTTTCTTATCTCCATTTCTCTACTCTCTTTCCTCTTCCTCTTTATCTCACTTTCCTCTTTCTTATCTCCATTTCTCTACTCTCTTTCCTCCTCTTTATCTCACTTTCCTTTTTCTTATCTCACTTTCTCTACTCTCTTTCCTCCTCCTTCTTATCTCACTTTCCTTTTTCTTATCTCACTTTCTCTACTCTCTTTCCTCTTCCTCTTTCTTATCTCCATTTCTCTATTCTCTTTCCTCTTCCTCTTTATCTCACTTTCCTTTTTCTTATCTCACTTTCTCTACTCTCTTTCCTCCTCCTTCTTATCTCACTTTCCTCTTTCTTATCTCACTTTTCTCTTCATTATCTCAATCTATTTCCTCCTTTTCCTCCTCTTTATCTCATTTCCTTCTTCACTATTTCCATCTCCTTCCTCACTTTCCTCATCCTTCTCATTTTCCTCTACATTATCTCCATCTCTTCACTTTCTTCCTTCTTCCATCACTTTCCTCTTCCTTATCTCCTCCTTCTTCCTCACTTTCCACTTCTTTATCTCCATCTCTTGATTCATTTTCCTCCTCCTTCTCTCACTATCTTCACCATCACCATTTCTCTGCTCTCTTTCCTTCTTATCTCAATTTCTTCTACATTTTTTCCATTCTACTTCACTATCATATTCATTATCTCCATTTCTTTCTCACTGTCCTTCTCCTTATCTCACTCTCCTCCTCATTGTCACCATCTCTCTTTTCACTTTCCTCCTCCTCATCATCATCTCACAGGTAAAAAAAAACACTAGGACACACGAAAAGGAAAAAAAAGAACACTAGCACCCTCCCCTCCACCCCGTCCCTCACTTTCGCTCTACTAATGAGTGTTAACCTTTCTGGGGCGCTTATTAAAAAGGAGGGAGGATTGACGGAAGGACGGACATTAGTTGATCTTTTTTGGTAGTATTAATTAACAGGTTCGGGTGACGTAATGAGGGAAGGGTAAAGGTAAAAATTGGTGTTCTTATCTATCCTCTGTTTCCTCTTCTCCTTCGTTTTTCTCTGTCTCTTTCTTTTTTCCTTATTCTTATTTTTTCTTCTCTCTTCTTTTTTATCCTTCTCTCTTCTCCTTACCTTATTCTGATTCTTTCTCTTTCTCGTTCTCTGTTCTCCTTTTCTTTTTTCCTCTTCTTCTTCTCTCTTTCTCTTTCCCTTTTCTCTTCTCCTTCCTTCTTCTCCTTCTCTCTTTCTCTTTCCCAATTCTCCTTCCCTCTTCTCCTTCCTTCTTCTCCTTCTTTCTTCTCCTTCTCTCTTTCTTTTTCCCTCTTCCCCTTCCTTATTTTCCTCCCCTCTTCTTTTTCCATCTCCATCCGGCTATCACGTTCACTTTACTAAGAAGTGTTTGTGTTCCTGAGGCCGGAGTGAGATGGATATCCTCTTCATTCTTCATAATTTACATCTGTTTACACACTTTCCTTGTTGCTTTTTATTCCTGTTTTCCTATTCCCTGTTCCTTTTTTCCTCTTCTTCTTCTTCTTCTTCTTTTTCTTCTTGTTCATTGTGTCGCGTGGAGAGGTAAGAAGAGACCGGCGTATATTGAGGGTGTGTTTCCGCTTCTTCCCGACCCATCCCGTCTCCGTCCCGACCAACCCCGTTTCCGTCCCGACCCACCCCGTCTCCATTCCGTCCTATCCCGTCTCCGTCCCGACCCATCCCGTCTCCGTCCCGACCCATCCCGTCTCCGTCCCGACCCACCCCGTCTCCGTCCCGACCAACCCCGTCTCCGTCCCGCCCCGCCCCGCCCCGCTTAGTCTTGCCCCGTCAATAAGGGTACCCAGCCCCTACTTAGGTATAATGTATGCACGCGTTTTCCAGCTTTTTATACGGGGTCACTAAAAGCAATATTCTCCCTCGCCCTTCTCTCTCTCTCTCTCTCTCTCTCTCTCTCTCTCTCTCTCTCTCTCTCTCTCTCTCTCTCTCGCTTTGTTTTTTTTTCCTCTCTCTGTTTCTCTCTTTTCTTTCCTTTTCTCTTCTTTTTTTCTTTTTTTTTCTTTTTTTTTCTGTTATTTTTCTTTTATTTTTTTGTTTGTCTTTTTTGTTGTCTTCTTTTTCTTCTCTTCTCTTCTCTCTCTCTCTCTCTCTCTCTCTCTCTCTCTCTCTCTCTCTCTCTCTCTCTCTCTCTCCTCTCCTCTCCTCTCCTCTCCTCTCTCTCTCTCTCACACACACACACACACACACACACACACACAGTACACTTTTCATCTCATTCCTCCGTACTTTTCAAAATGCTTCACTCTTACTTCTCCTTTATTAACTAACTTTAACTTTCCATATTTCTAGTAATTGGATCATTCACTACACGCCAAACTTCGCTAAAAAAAAGAGTATACATATGATTAACTATTTTTGAGCTTGTTTATGAAGTTTATAGAGGCTGAGGAGGAGGAGGAGGAGGAAGGCGAAAAGAAAGGAGAAGGAAAGAAAATGGAAGAAAAAAGAAAGAGAAAATATGTAAGACAGGCAAAAATAAGAGAATAAAGAAAGAGGGAAGGGAAAGAAAAAGAACGAAAGACAGGCAAAAAAATCCTAAAGAAAGAGAATTAGAAAAGAAAAAGAATAACGAGACGGACAAAAAATGAAAAAAAAGAAAAAAAAAGAAAAAGAAATGGAAAGAAAATAAAAGAAAGTGAAAAAAAGAATAAGAAATGGAAAGAAAATGAAAGAAAATGAAAAAAAAGATAAAGAAAAAATGACAATTGGAAAAAACGAAAAATAGATGAAGGAAAGGAAAGAAAATGAAAAAAATGAGGCAAAAAATGAAAAAAAGAAAAAAGAAAAAAAAGAAAACTAAAAAATAAAATGTCGTCCAGATGGGAAACACATATTTACGCCAACACGCTAAAAAAAAAAAAAATACTTCCAAAAATGACAACAGGAACTTTATAATTAGGTTTTCCGAGCCTATAACGCGTTCACTTCCCCTCTCAGCACCCCCTCCCCCCCTCCTTCCCCCCACCTCCACTCTGCGTAACCTCCCTAACGCATATGTCCCTCCATGCGTACCTCCTCCTAACCCTTCTCTCTCTCTCTCTCTCTCTCTCTCTCTCTCTCTCTCTCTCTCTCTCTCTCTCTCTCTCTCTCTCTCTCCCTCCTTCCTCTACTTCCTTCCTTTCCTCCCTTCCTTCCCTCCCCTCCTTCCTTCCCTTCCTGGTCCCCTTCACTAACTTTTTTATACCACTCCCATTTCTAAGTTTTTTCATTTCAACATCCAAAGCTAAAAAGACATCAACCCTACCACACGGGACGCAGCTAAGGCCGTATAATCAAAGTGCAATATAAGGTACCGTTGAAAAGAAGGAATAAGGAAGTGCAAGGAAGAGGAAGGCGTTAGCTGAGGAGTTCGGTCAAGGGTGGCGTCGGTGGTTGCTAGAGGTATGCATGCAGTGAGTCGGTCGATGAGGGAGTGACTGAAGATATTTGGTTAATCTATTATTGACGAGACTCACGGACCCAGCGTATCGGAAAACAGCAGGAGCTTGGATACGGGAAATGCCTTCAGATCCCTTCCATGTCAAGACGCAAGTGTATGTTATGTATGAGACTCTATGTGTTCGTATGTCGCTATCTCTATACTTCTATTATTAATGACACGAACCCAACGTACGACACGAACCCAACGTATCGGAAAACAACAGGAGCTTAGATACGGGAAATGCCTTCAGATCCCTTCCATGTCAAAACGCAAGTGTATGTTAAATCTATCTGTTTGTGTGTCTGTATCTTCGTTTATTATTTACACGAGACACCCACCTAACGTATCGGAAAAAAAACAGGAGCTTAGATACTGGAAAACCCTTCAGATCCCTTACATGTTAGGCCAAGACGATGTTATGTGTATATGTCTCTCTGTGTGTCTCTATCTGTGTCTCTTAATGCCGGCGTTCGAACCCAACATATCGGAAAACAAGTGGAGATCAGATAATGGAAAAGCCTTCAGATCCCTTACATGTTAGACCAAGACGATGTTATGTGTATATGTCTCTCTGTGTGTCTCTGTCTATGTCTCTTATTGCCGGCGTTCAAACCCAACATATCGGAAAACAAGTGGAGATTACATACTGGAAAAGCCTTCAGATCCCTTACATGTTAGACCAATATTGTGCAATGTATAAGTATCTATCCTTTATATGTTTCAATCTATGTATATTATTAAAGGCAAACCCACCTATCCATCGTATTGAAAAAGAACGAGACCTTAGATACGGTACATAGCTTGAAATCCCTTGCATGTTAGACCAAGTATGTGTTATGTATGGGTATCTGTATGTTTGCATGTCTCATCGATATCTATCTCTATATCTATCTATGTACTTGGAGGTCAAAGTCGCATTATTCTAACACTGATTTTCCTTTTCTTGTTCGTTATAGCAAATAGACATGTTAAGACGTGCTGAAACATGTTATATCTTGCGTCTCGTGTCTCTTCCTTGCACTTTCCTATTCCGCCTTTTCAACGGTACCTTACATTCCCCTTTGATTATACGCCATTAGCAGAGTCCCGTGAGGTTGGGTTGAGGTCTTTTTAGCCTCGGATGTTGAAATGAAAGAACTTAGAAATGGGAGTGACATAAAAAGGTTAGTGAAGGGGACCAGGAAGGAAAGGAAGGAAGGGAGGGAAGGAGGGAATGGGCCTCACCGTCACCGAAGTAGAGAATTAAATTTATCGGCTATTTCCTGACTGTCTCCTAACGCGACACTGATAATAAACGGCCGGAAGGAGAGGCGGTGATGAGGCTGGTGAACGGCAACGGAGAGAGACGTTCCCATATGGGCTCTAACACATTGACCTCACATCAGTCAGGGTATCAGGACGTTTCTCCTCCCGAAATTGACCTGTATTTCGGCCACTCCTCTAACTCTTTATAGGAGCAGTGAGTAGCGGGATTTTTTTTCACATTTGTTACCTTTTTTTATGCCCTTGAACTGACTCCTCTGCTGTAAAATAAATAAATAAATAAATAAGTAAATATATCCACACTTTTTGTTGTTGTTTGTATGTCTATTTTATCTACCAGTTTGAACAGGTCTATGTATTGTTTAACTATCTTCCCATATGGGTCTAACACATTGGCCTCACATCAATATATCCACACTGTTTTTCCAGCTGTCTGTATGTCTATCTCTATTTACATGTTTGAATGGGTCTTTGTGTTGTTTAACTATCTTCCCATATGGGGTCTAACACATTAACCTTACATCTATATATCTACATCTTTATCCACTTGTTTGTATGTGTCTATTTATATCTATCTATCTATTTAGAGTTCAACGTCACACGGGTACCAACTGAAGCGTCTCTATATGGGTCTTGAAGTGTGAACCATCTGCCTCAACACGGGTTAACATGACCACGGGAGGGCCATATCATCAGCCTGGGAACCACAACAAATCTAAAGGCCATATTACTAAACATTTCGTCGCCCAAGTACAGATATTTGACAAGGCTTTCGTAGGAGTTGTGGGCATTTTCAGAAGTAATTTTATGGCCCTGGTGGTAGTTTGACCCTTCTTCTGTACCGTGAACCTAAAGAAACACTCATTAAAACCCGAATGATCCCTTCTTTGACCTTTAGAAATAGTTGATGTGACAAGCGAATGTGTCTTATAATACCGACCTAAAACTCTTCTTAAAGCACTGAAACGCAGAGGCCAGCCAGCTTCTATGCTTTAAAACGAGTATTCTTGGAGGTAAAGGTGAAGTCAGGAGTGTACGCCATAGCTGGATTAGTTACGAAGAGCAAAACTAGCGAGTACGAAAATATATAAAGAAACACACACACACACACACACACACACACACACACGTACACTTCCTCCCCCTCCCCACGCCCACCCCTACACACACACACACACACACACACACACACACACTGACCATCCCTCCCCACCCACCCCTACACACACCCCTTCTTCCCTTCCCAGTCGCCTCACTAAAAGGAAACGTAATTACAGCTTCCTAAAATACACTTCAAAGTCAATCTAATTTAAGCGATGAGACTGCGAGCGACTTCATCCTTAATCCCCATAACTGGAGAGCGTGGAAGTGGCCGGAGACACTTGACTAAACAGCAACAGACACTCCCTCACGCCCGGACACACAGGAAAAGGATGAATGGCGATGAAAGACTCGTTAACAGATAAGTGGTTTGGAAAGCTAAGTCGTGAGAGGCGGAGGCAAAGAGTGCTTGGGAGTGAAAGGGGACACGTTTTGATTTCGCCTTGTCGACCCCCACGGATAGGAAGGCAGGGAAAGGCAGGGGAAGGATGAGGAAGACAGGGGAAGGGAAGGGAAGAAGAAGGAAGGCAGGGGAAGGAAAAGGAAGGCAGGGGAAGGAAAAGGAAGGCAGTGGAAGGCAGGGGAAGGAAAAGGAAGGCAGTGGAAGGCAGGGGAAGGAAAAGGAAGGCAGTGGAAGGCAGTGGAAGGCAGGGGAAGGAAAATGAAGGCAGGGGAAGGAAAAGGAAGGCAGGGGAAGGAAAAGGAAGGCAGGGGAAGGAAAAGGAAGGCAGGGGAAGGAAAAGGAAGGCAGGGGAAGGAAAAGGAAGGCAGGGGAAGGCAGGGGAAGGAAGAGGAAGGCAGGGGAAGGAAAAGGAAGGCAGGGGAAGTTAAAAAAAAGGCAGGGAAGGAAAAGGAAGGCAGGGGAAGGAAAAGGAAGGCAGGGGAAGGAAAAGGAAGGCAGGGGAAGGAAAAGGAAGGCAGGGGAAGGAAAAGGAAGGCAGGGGAAGGAAGAGGAAGGCAGGGGAAGGCAGGGGAAGGAAGAGGAAAGGTAGGGTTAGGCAGGGGTGTGTGTGAGGCTTTGCGGACAGTCTAGCTGCTGGGGAAGGCAAGGGGAAGGCAGGGGAAGGGAGTGCAAAGGTAGGGGAAAGAAGAGGAAGGCAGGGGAAGGGAGTGCAAAGGTAGGGGAAAGAAGAGGAAGGCAGGGGAAGGCAGGGTTAGGCAGGCTAAAGACAGGATAAGGGCAGGGAAAGTAGGAAAAGGGCAGGGGTAGGCAGGGAAAGGCAGGGGATGGCAGAGGAAAGCAAGGGAAGGCATGGAGAGGGTAGGAGTAGGCAGGGGCAGGTAAGAGAAAAGGAAGGGTTAGGCAGGGATACGAGAGGCCTTAGGGAACTGTCCTTCTGGTTAAGACGTGGCTCAGCTCGTGACAAGGGAGAGCGACGTGGATGAATGGATAAGGCGTAGGGAGGTGAGGGAGGGGAGGAGGTGACTTGAGGTGAGATTTTTAGGGAAGTCAGGAGCGCAAGGGTAGAAAAGGTAACAAAAAAGACCGCCAACCACTGCTCCTAGAGAAGAGAATATGAGAAGCCAGAAGAGAGGTTACACTATTCGTTGGGGTTCCTTTATTCAATGTCCAGAACAGCGCAAGAAGTCGATGTATTTTGATGCCCAGAATAAAAAGTAGTCTCTGCTGCGAGTGACGAATGCCCAGAACAGTACAGGAACTCGACGTGTTTTGCCGCCAAGAAATAAAGTAGTCTCTGCCCCGAGCGACGAATTTCTGGCGGCGTGCAAAGGATGCGGGTCGTGGCTGAGGGACACACGAAGACGAAGAGGACACGTGACGTACCTTTCTCCGTGCGTCCTGGCCGGAGTGGTTGTCCTGCTGCTGCTGCTGCTGGCGCTGGGGTGACGACGGCATGGTGGTGGTGGTGGTGGTGGTGGTAAAGGTTGTGGAGGAGGGTGGTGGTGGTGGTGGTGGGGCAGGGCAGGCGTGGGTGCGGGCGTGAGTGCTGGCGGGGTGAGTTATTACACTTCCCTGGCGAGCACTTGAGAGTCAGGGCGGCGGGGGGCGGGGGGAGGCGGGCGTGGGAGGGTCATGGCGGGGGTGGTGGGGGGGGGATGGGTGAGGGGGCGGTGGTACTAAAGAGGGCCGCCTGTACCGTCCTGCTGCCGCTGCTGTCCCCTGCTCGCCGCGTCCCCTGTTCCTGGTTCTTCAGCCACTATCACTTTAATGTCAGCAGGAGCGCCGCCACCATCTGCTGCCGACACCCCGACAGCCACTCCGCAGGGCCCCCGCAGCGCCGCCCCGGCGAGGCTGCTGCCCGCTGCTCCTCCTGCAGTCCGCTGTGGCGGCCCTCGCACGGGAACTATTGATCATGTATTGTGGTGACCAGATGGTGACAGTCCAGCATGCACGGCCCCTCACTACACTACGACACCCGCACCACACCCGCGACAGCGCCTCGCAACACACACTACACCTTTACTCGGCCCGGCACACCCACACACCGGGGCCTCCCCTCCCTCGCACGCACACCTCAAGTCAAGAATATCCCGGCCGGGAATGTCCACGGGCTGTTATTTATGGGCGTCAAGGTGTGCGAGGGTAGGGCCGAGCAGCATCTACCCGCGGCCCTGGCGAGGCAGGACACCGCTGGCACTGAAGGCTTTGACAGCACTGCTTCAGTTTACAACCGCTGCCGCTGCCGCTGCTGCTGCTGCTGCTGTCGCTGCTGCTGCCCGGCAGATCAATGGCAGCAGTTACCATGTGGGGGAGGGCACTCCGGCTCACTGTCACGGCCCACGCACAAGGTCAGTACTCAAGCGCAAGGTTAACACCCACACTGCGGGTCACAGGCGGGGCTGGGGAGGCCGCGGGCACACGCGTGGCGGCGCGGGCGTGCGCTGGTCACATGGAGGGCTCAGGGGCTGGTTGACCTCTCATGGCACCGTGACCTGACCCGGTACCGGCAACAGGCAACTGGCGAGCTGAGGCATGGGAGGATGTCACGCTACACGGGATCGATACGCAGCCGCGGCGGAGGGCGGGGGTGCGTGAGGCGTGCGGCAGCGTCCGCTGCTCACCAACACTGCTGAGGGGAGACTGAGGCGGCGAGCCGCGAGGGGAGGCGAAGAGGGGGAATGGGCGGTGGTGGCTGGCTTCCCCACGTCCCCTCGGCGGCCTCCCCGCGCTCGCTTGTCTGAGCGCCGCGCTGCCAGGCGAGGCACCCGCGACGCCTTGTGGCCCTCACGCCGCCGCCGCCGCCGCCTGCCCAGCCTCGCTGAGGCGGCGCTAAGGGCAGGCCAGGGCCAGGCGGCGCCCAGGGCAGTGAGGATGCCTGAAGGAGGGCCGTGCGGGGTCATGGAGTGCCACGCCCATTCAAGCCTGGGATGGGCGGCTGGCCGGAAGGTGCCAGATGATCAAGGCTGGTGCCGCGGCGGCTGGGAGGGCGGGCACGCAGGCCGAGGGAGGCCCACCCCGCGAGGTTACCAGGGACGTTCACGTGTGGCCAAAACACTCGCTGCTCGCCCGTGGCTCTCCTGCCGAGGGGCCACTGCCCCCCCCACCCCCTGGGGCCACAGCACCGCACCCTGCCAATTGTGCTAAAATATGAATGCATTCTTCCAGGTTCCTTGACACGTCAGCCTGCTCACCGCGTATGCAGGCACGCGAACCCCGCATAGCTGTGCATGAACGACCACACACACACACACACACACACACACACACACACACATACACACACACGCACACACACACATGGCGTCACTGCAGTACTGCGGGGGTCCAGCCGAATGGCGAGTTTCGTAAAAATGTTTCCCGGGGTTGTGCCGAGAAGAAATTACTCGCCCTCCTGCGCTCCGAGGCACCAAACGCGAGCACAATCAATGACCGGACGGGTGGACGGATAAATGAGCGGCGAGGCGGACTGAAACACACACCGGAACACGCTCTTCACCACACCGCTGGCACTGAAGGCTTTGACAGCACTGCTTCAGTTTACAACCGCTGCCGCTGCCGCTGCTGCTGCTGCTGTCGCTGCTGCTGCCCGGCAGATCAATGGCAGCAGTTACCATGTGGGGGAGGGCACTCCGGCTCACTGTCACGGCCCACGCACAAGGTCAGTACTCAAGCGCAAGGTTAACACCCACACTGCGGGTCACAGGCGGGGCTGGGGAGGCCGCGGGCACACGCGTGGCGGCGCGGGCGTGCGCTGGTCACATGGAGGGCTCAGGGGCTGGTTGACCTCTCATGGCACCGTGACCTGACCCGGTACCGGCAACAGGCAACTGGCGAGCTGAGGCATGGGAGGATGTCACGCTACACGGGATCGATACGCAGCCGCGGCGGAGGGCGGGGGTGCGTGAGGCGTGCGGCAGCGTCCGCTGCTCACCAACACTGCTGAGGGGAGACTGAGGCGGCGAGCCGCGAGGGGAGGCGAAGAGGGGGAATGGGCGGTGGTGGCTGGCTTCCCCACGTCCCCTCGGCGGCCTCCCCGCGCTCGCTTGTCTGAGCGCCGCGCTGCCAGGCGAGGCACCCGCGACGCCTTGTGGCCCTCACGCCGCCGCCGCCGCCGCCTGCCCAGCCTCGCTGAGGCGGCGCTAAGGGCAGGCCAGGGCCAGGCGGCGCCCAGGGCAGTGAGGATGCCTGAAGGAGGGCCGTGCGGGGTCATGGAGTGCCACGCCCATTCAAGCCTGGGATGGGCGGCTGGCCGGAAGGTGCCAGATGATCAAGGCTGGTGCCGCGGCGGCTGGGAGGGCGGGCACGCAGGCCGAGGGAGGCCCACCCCGCGAGGTTACCAGGGACGTTCACGTGTGGCCAAAACACTCGCTGCTCGCCCGTGGCTCTCCTGCCGAGGGGCCACTGCCCCCCCACCCCCTGGGGCCACAGCACCGCACCCTGCCAATTGTGCTAAAATATGAATGCATTCTTCCAGGTTCCTTGACACGTCAGCCTGCTCACCGCGTATGCAGGCACGCGAACCCCGCATAGCTGTGCATGAACGACCACACACACACACACACACACACACACACACACATACACTCACACGCACACACACACATGGCGTCACTGCAGTACTGCGGGGGTCCAGCCGAATGGCGAGTTTCGTAAAAATGTTTCCCGGGGTTGTGCCGAGAAGAAATTACTCGCCCTCCTGCGCTCCGAGGCACCAAACGCGAGCACAATCAATGACCGGACGGGTGGACGGATAAATGAGCGGCGAGGCGGACTGAAACACACACCGGAACACGCTCTTCACCTTACGCGTGGCGGCGGGGAGCTATCAATTACTGGCACTGCTAACACGCACACACGTACACACTGACACACACACAATACACACACAACACATACCTTTTCCCAGCGAAGGCACGGCGCGGCGCCCCCTCCGGACAACACGGCTCAGGCTTTTCTTTAATATGCTAGCGGCCAGTCGTGGTTATAATCCTGCATCGGGCGGCTGGAAAATAAAAGGGAGAAAATCTTGGAGAGTGGCTTTTGTGTTGTTGCGGAAAGGAGATTGAAGACTTATTATATCATTCAAGACATGTTCAGACTTGTCAGTTACCACCAACGCCAACAGGAACTTCTGAACTGCTTCCCATCTACTTTGAATTCAACATACGTCACTTATAATTGCATTTTTTACCTTTTTGCGCCACACTTGTTACTATCAAAGGCGAGGAGGAGGGAAGAGGAAGAGATCGAGGGCGGAAGGAGGGAGGAAAACTGACTAACAAACACTGGCGCAAACGTAAGAGATAAATGAGTTCGTTCACAAACACACACACACACACACACACACACACACCATGCATCAGAGGTGTTTTTTACTGCCTTTGTTCGGTTTGTCACGAGAGTCATGTCATTGGAGTTTGGTGTTTGTGGGTGACGATTTACGCCTCTGTTTTTTTTCTGTTTTAATGACGTGTGAAATGTAGGTTACGGGCGCGAGTGCTTCCTGGTGGGTTTTGTGTGTGTGTGTGTGTGTGTGTGTGTGTGTGTGACATTGAAAAATAATGTCTTTGATCTAGAGGTGTGTGTGTAACTGTGTGTGTGTGTGTGTGTGTGTGTGTGTGTGTGTGTGTGTGTGACATTGAAAAATAATGTCTTTGATCTAGAGGTGTGTGTGTAACTGTGTGTGTGTGTGTGTGTGTGTGTGTGTGTGTGTGTGTGTGTGTGTGTGTGTGTGTGTGTGTGTGTGTGTGTGTGTGTGTGACATTGAAAAATAATGTCTTTGATCTAGAGGTGTGTGTGTGTGTGTGTGTGTGTGTGTGTGTGTGTGTGTGTGTGTGTGTGTGTGTGTGTGTGTGTGTAAGTAGGCTAATTAATACATCATAATTATAACTTTTAACACTATCGAAATATTTTGAACTTTGCATAAAAAAAACATAATGTGAGCCAACTTGTTTTTTTACTGAACGCACCTTATTTTTCACCTACATAGTACTTGTATGTTTAAATAGATACATTATTACATATACATACAAGTAAAAAGAATTAATAGAAAAATGAATAGCAAAAAGCAAAAGGACTAACAGACAGGAATACAATCATCTCAAACTTAAAGGCAAAAAAAAAAAAAAAAAAAAAAAACACTACTGGCATATACATCATCATCATCATCATCATCATCATCACTCATATACAAGAAACCAATAAAACAATACTCGCTCAGCCTTCCCCTTTCATCCCTTCCATCTCCTCCTGGTCGGCCACTGCAATTGTCTTCGGGTGAGTGACTACACCTTCTGGCCGTCCCCACTCACACAAGTAACCCAGTTTTCCGGCGTGTACTCAGATGGCGTGTGTGTGTGTGTGTGTGTGTGGGGAGAGCAAGCTTGGACATATCACCTACTCCCTTCCTTCCTTCTCCTTCTTTCTTTCATCTTTCCTTTCTCTCCTCCCCTTTTCTTCCCTTCCTTCCCATTCCTTTTCCTTCCCCTCCCTTTCCCTTTTTCTCTGTCTGTCCTCCCCTTCCCTCCCTTCCCCTTCCCTTCTCTCTACCTCTTTCTTCCCCTTCCTTCCCCTTCTTT
This sequence comes from Eriocheir sinensis, assembly GCF_024679095.1. NCBI lineage: Eukaryota > Metazoa > Arthropoda > Malacostraca > Decapoda > Varunidae > Eriocheir > Eriocheir sinensis. Next base: position 14,637,490 of record NC_066519.1, read on the forward strand.
CTTTTGGTGTCCCTTTCTCTCTGTATCTCTCTTCCCTTACCCTCCCCTCCCTTCCCCTTACTTCTCCCTCGCTCTCTTTCTCTCTGTCTCTCTCTTCCCCTTCCCTCCCCTTCCTTCCCTTTTTTCTCTCTCTCTCTCTCTCTCTCTCTCTCTCTCTCTATCTCTGTCTCTCTCCTCCCGTTCCCTCCCCTTCCTTCCCTTTTTTCTCTCTCAAGCTGCCTCTATATTTTTCTCTCTCCTCCTCTCTCCTTCTCTGTCTCTCTACAGCAAAGGATAGCACAGGACAATACGAGAAGCCTTTGAGACATCCAATATTTGAGGGTCGCAGGAAACGCTCATCTGACAGCCGGCCGAGGTACCAACAATCCAGCGGAGGACACTGATCACCTTACGAGAGGCACGGACGAGGCGAGGCTGAGAGACGGGCTGAGTGAAGGTACAAGGATGGGGAGCTGTTGGCGGGAAGGATAGGGACGGGAAGGAGAGGGAAAGGAAGGGAGGTTTAAGGATACTGGGTTGTTCTGGTGAAGAAGGAAGGAAGGTAGGAAGGAAGGGAGGCAATATAGGGATGGGAAGGAGAGGGAAAGGAAGGAAGGGTTAAGGATACTGGGTTGTTGTGAAGAAGGAAGGAAGGAAGGAAGGCAATGTAGGGACGGGAAGAAGGAGAGGGATAGGAAGGAAGGGTTAAGGATACTGGGTTGTTGTGGTGAAGAAGGAAGGAAGGAAGGAAGGCAATGTAGAGACGGGAAGAAGGAGAGGGAAAGGAAGGAAGGGTTAAGGATACTGGGTTGTTCTGGTGAAGAAGGAAGGAAGGTAGGAAGGAAGGGAGGCAATATAGGGATGGGAAGAAGGAGAGGGAAAGGAAGGGTTAAGGATACTGGGTTGTTGTGGTGAAGAAGGAAGGAAGGAAGGAAGGCAATGTAGGGACGGGAAGAAGGAGAGGGATAGGAAGGAAGGGTTAAGGATACTGGGTTGTTGTGGTGAAGAAGGAAGGAAGGAAGGAAGGAAGGCAATGTAGGGACGGGAAGAAGGAGAGGGAAAGGAAGGAAGGGTTAAGGATACTGGGTTGTTGTAGTGAAGAAGGAAGGAAGGAAGGAAGGAAGGCAATGTAGGGACGGGAAGAAGGAGAGGGATAGGAAGGAAGGGTTAAGGATACTGGGTTGTTGTAGTGAAGAAGGAAGGAAGAAAGGAAGGAAGGCAATATAGGGACGGGAAGAAGGAGGGGGAAAGGAAGGAAGGGTTAGGGAAGATGGCTTGTTGTGGTGAAGAAGGAAGGAAGGAAGGAAGGAAGGAAGAAATGAAGGAAGAAAGACAAAACAGTATGGAAGGAATGAAAGAAGGAAAGGGACAAGAACAGGGATGGGGGAAATAAAAAAAAAACAGAATAAGGTTAAAAAAAAAGAATGGAAGAAAAAAGGAAGAGAAGGGACTGATGCTAAAAGAGATGAAAGGAAGAGTGAGATAAATAACAAGAACAGAAGAAGGGAAGAAGAAGAAGAAGAAGGAGGAACCCTGATAACTAAAACGAGGAAAGGGAACAGACGAAAAAGTGGATAAAGACACGAACAACAACCAGTGGATTACTGATGGAGAGAAAGAGAGAAGGGAACAAAAGAAGGGAATGGAAGATGAGGGGAGAGAGTGTAATGAATATGCGAGAACATGAAGTAAGGATGGACCAGTAGAGGGTAATGGAAGGGATGGTGATAGAAGGGGATAATGATGGGAGGGGAGAGAAAAAGAGAGGGAGGGAGGCGGGAATGAGAGATTGGAAAGTGGAAGGGAGAGATGAAGGGAGAAAGAGGACAGGAGGATGATATAGAGGAGGAAGATAAAAGAGGAAGGGAAAGTTGTATTAAGAAGAGGAGAATAGGGAATAGCAGAATGAATATGAGAGAGATAACAAGAGGATGATAAAGAGGAGGAAGGCAAAAGTGAAAGAGGAAGTTGTATAAAGAAGAGAAGAGGAAAACTGGGAAAAGAAGAAAGGATATAAGAGAGAAAACGAAGGAAAGCGAAAGGAAAAACAGGAAAAATAGCAAAAAAATGAATAGATTAAACAGTGAAAGATGGAAAGGAAAAGAAACCATTTGGATGAAAGAACAGGAAATACACACACACACAAAAAAATAAAAAAAATAAACAGGAGAAACAGAACACAAGAAAGAGAAAACTATGAATGAAAGAACAAGAAACACGAATAATAAAAAAAACACAAATAGAAGAAACAGAACAAAATGAGATAAAAAAAAAACTAATATATACACGAACCAAACATGTACCTCAAAAAACTATAGACACAATAAACTCCGTGGGAACCAAATGCAAACAAAAACAAAAACACAACAACCTCAAAATATACGTAAAAGAAGAATGACATAAGGGAATTGGTGCCGGCCGAGGAGACATAAATCCAAGGGTGAGAGAATGAGGGAGGAGGGAGGGAGAAGGAGAGGAGAGGGAGAGAAACAGATGGGAAACGGATGAAGGAGATGCATGGGCCATTGAATGATAGTAAAAGGGAGGGAAGAGGCAGGGAGTGATGAATGGGGGAGTATGGAAGATGCTGAAAGGGAGACAGACAGCAAAAAAGGAGTAAGAAGGAGAATAGATAAATATGAGTTTGCCGGATGAGTGAATAGGAACCGGAAGTAGGGAGAAGAAAGAAAGGCACAGAGGGAATGAAAGATATACGTAAGGGAGGGAGAAGAAGAAGAAGAAGAAGACGCAAGAGAGAGAGACGAGGAACAAGAGAGAACCAGGACCGGGGCGCGAGTGTAACCAAAACAAACACATACAAACACACAAACAGATATCGCTTATTGATTATCGGCGGTGCTTGGTCTGCCCGCTCGCCTTATGTAAGTGATTGCCGCCGCGGGGAGAGCCTCGGCGCGCCCTCCTGAGTGAAATAAAGCCAATGAGGACTCTGCCGCCGGTGGGAGCCGCGCGCTGATCTGATTTAGCTTAACCCAATAGACGACCGGAGCTTGGGGTTGGGCGGGCGTTTTCGGAGGGCGTGGACGAGGAAGATTTCATTAGGGTGGCAAGCGTGTGTGAGTGCGTGCGTGTGTGTTTGTGTGTGCGTGTAAAGTTGTCTCTCTGTCACTCTCTCTCTCTTTTTCTCGGTCTCTCTTTTAGTCAGGTAGCTTTGTCTTATGAGTGTGTGTGTGTGTGGGGGGGGGGGGGGTTATGTGTGCGTATCTCTCTCTCTCTCTCTCTCTCTCTTCCTCCTGTAGCTTCGTCAGGTTCTTAAAATTTTACGAAAGACTGATGGAGTGAGTGCGTGTCTTTCTGTATCTCTCTTCTCCTTCCTGTAACTTCGTCAGGTTCTTATAATCTTATGAAGGACTGATGGAGTAAGTACGTGGCTTTCTCTCTCTTCCTCTTCTCGTTCTTCTGTAGCTTCGTCAGGTTTTAAAATCTAACGAAGGGTTGATTAAGGGCGAGATGGTGTTCAAAGCAAGACCTTTTTTGGGGTGTTGTTTTAGAAGTACCTTTGTGTGTGTGTGTGTGTGTGTGTGTGTGTGTGTGTGTGTGTGTGTGTGTGTGTGTGGAGGGAGAGAGAGGAGTGGTAACGGCTCTGTTTGCTGGTATAATGTTTTTGTTATGATGAGAGCCAGTCTGCAAGGAGAGGAAGGGAGGGAGGGAGAGAGGGAAGGAAGAAGGAAAGGGAGGGGGAGGGATGGAAGAGTAGAAAGAGAGGAAAACAGGGGAGAAAGGATGGTGGGAGAAAGGATGGTAAGGGAGGAAATAGGATGGGGGAAAGGAGGGAAGGGAAAGGGAGGGAGATAATAGGAGAGGAAGAGAGAAGGAGAAAGGAGGGAAGGGAAAGGGAGGGAAAGAATAGGAGAGGAAGAGAAAAGGAGAAAGGAGGGAAGGGAAAGGGAGGGAGAGAATAGGAGAGGAAGAGAGAAGGGGAAAGGAGAGAAATAGGGTGTGAGGAGGTTGGAAAGGAAGGAAAAAGAAGGGAGGGAAAAAAAGGGAGAGTAAGCGAGAGAGAGAAGGGCAAAGAGAGGATGGTGAGAGCGAGAGGGAGAAGGGAAGAGAAGGGAGGGAGGAAAAGGGACTACGAGAGGAGAGGAGGTAAGGAGAGGGGTAAGGGAGGGAGGGAAGGAAGAAGGAAAGGGAGGGAGAAAAGATGATAAAGGAAGAAACAGGACGGGAGGAAGGAGGGAGGAAAGGAGGTGTGAGAGGGAAAGGGATTGGAGAGAAGGAGGAAAGAGAGGGAGAGAAATAGGGTGTGAGGAGGTTGGAGAGGAAGAAAAAAGGAGAGGAAAAAAAAAGGGGAATGAGAGAGATGAGCAAAGAGAGGACGGTTGAGAGCGAGAGGGAGAGGGAGGAGGGAAGGGAGGGAAAGGAAGGGAGGAAGAAAAAGGGACAACGAGGGGAGAGAGGGAGCGGGGAGGGGGTATAAGGGAGGGAGAGAGGGAGAGAGAGAAATGGAGATGAGATGAGATGAGTGAATTAAGAACATTTACGAAAGAGGAGACGAGGAAACAGACGGGACACAAAAAAGAGGAGGAGGAGGAAGAGGAGGAGGAAGAGGAGGAGGAAGAGGAGGAAGAGGAGGCCCTACTTAGTAAATCATGCTAGGGGGAGATTGTGCAAGGTTTGTTTACGGGGTTGAAAGGGAGACTATGGAAGAAAGGAACAGAAAAATCAACGTTAATACAGGGCTATCTAATATGCATGTAAAAATAAGCCTCTCTCTCTCTCTGTCTCTCTCTCTCTCTCTCTCTCTCTCTCTCTCTCTCTCGCCCCCACCCCCGTCAGTTTGTTATGCTTTCCCTGGCTTTCATAATTACCTCCCAGGCGGCGGCAAAATGAAGCTCGCCATCTGGTGGGGCGATAAACAAACTCCCTCATTAGTGCCTTCGCCGCGGCCGCCTCCAGTCAACTTCCACCGCGAAGGTCAATCCGCGGCGGCGATGAGGCATAAGAGGCGTCACCCAGCTCTTACAGTACTTATTAAGCCTCATTGACACCCCGCGGCTGGAAGGGAAAAGAGGAGGGATAGGAGAGCGTGGAAGGAGCGAGGGAGGCTAGTGAGTATTCTTCTTTTTCTACTTTTTCATCTTCTATTCTTTTTCTTTTCCTTTTTGTTCCTCTACTACTACTACTACTACTACTACTACTGCTACTGCTACTACTACTACTACTACTACTACTACTACTACTTATTACTATTCTTCTTTGTTTGTAGTTCATCTTCTCCCATGGTTATGCACGTCTATTACTTCTTCTTTTTCTTTTACTTTGTTTATAGTCTGGGGGGAAGGGAGAAGAATGAGGGATTGGACAGAAGGTGATAGATAGGGATGGGAGAGAGGAAACAATGCAGAAGAGATGACGGACACAGAAGGGGAGGAATGGGGGAGGAGTGAATGGGGAAAGAGGGGAAGGAGGGGAAGAAGGGGAAAGGGGGGATCAGTATACAGAAGGGAGGAGAGACAAAGAGATGAGAGGAAAGGGGGAAGGGAGTGGATGGGAAAGGAGGAGAAGGAGAGAAGGGAGGTGAAGGAAGGGAATAGAGAGGAAGGTGGGGAAGGAGTGGGAGGAACAGGAGGGGAAAAGAGGGAGAGAGGGGAAGGAGGGGAAGGAGAGGAGGGAGGTGAAGGAAGGGGAATGAGAGAAAGGAAGGGAAGGAGGGGGATAGAGAGGAAGGTTGGGAAGGAGGAGGAGGGAGAGAAGGAGGGGGAAAGAGGGAGAGCGGGGAAGGAGAGGAGGGAGGCGAAGGAAGGGAAGGAAGGGGAATGAGAGGAAGGAAGGGAAGGAAGGTAAGGAGGGGGAGAGAGATGAAGGTGGGGAAGGAGGGGAAGGGAGGGGAAGGAGGGGAAGGAGGGGAAGGAGGGGAAGGATGAGGGATGGTCTGCACTTATATGTCCTTCGGTTTTGTTTGTCAATTAGTGACATGAATAATGACGCAATATATAAACACAAACAACCAAACACACAAACACACATACATACATACAGAAAGAAAGAAAGAAAGAAAGACAGTAAGAAAGAAACAAAGAAGAGGAGAGAAAAAAGGCAAATACTGAAAACTTAAATATAGGAAAAAGATATATTCAGTAACTAAGTAGACAGAGACAGACAGACAGACAGACAGACAGACAGACGATAGATGGTTAAAGTCTAATATGCATGGAGCGTCTCTGTCAAGGAAGGGAGAGAGAGGGAGGGAGAGAGAGGGAGGGAGAGAGAGGGAGGGACAGAGAGGGAGGTATACATGAGAGACACTAACAGACAACCGCCTTCATGCAACCTGGGAGACAAACAACGAGGAGGAGGAGGAGGAGGAGGAGGAGGGAAGATGAAGCCGGTTGGTAATATATGAAACAGTAAGGTGTGAGCAAACAAATGGAGAGAGAGAGAGAGAGAGAGAGAGAGAGAGAGAGAGAGAGAGAGAGAGAGAGAGAGAGAGAGAGAGAGAGAGAGAGAGAGAGAGAGAGAGAGAGAGAGAGAGACACACACACACACACACACACACACACACACACACACACACACACACACACAATCAAATATTCTCCATTCCACTCATCCACCTCCTCCTCCTCCTCCTCTCTCTTCCCTTCCATCCACCTCTTCCTCCCACCCACACACTCAAACCTTTTTTTCCCTCCATCCCTCCACTCTCTCTCTCTCGCTCTCTCTACCTCCCCCCACGGCTTCGCAACCCCGGGCAAGTTCATGTATTTTAAAGAGGAAGATACAAACCGACGCACACACACACACACACACACACACACACACACACACGCTTCTGCCTTCCCCTCGCTCCCCCGCCCGCTTCTGTGTGTGTGTGTGTGTGTGTGTGTGTGTGTGTGTGTGTTTATCCTCTGTTAATGAAAGGAATTTATCTTCACCGGCAAAATTTTACTCTCTCTCTCTCTCTCTCTCTCTCTCTCTCTCTCTCTCTCTCTCAGCAGCCTCCCTTACTTATATCATCAATTAGTGACCCCGTTGGAGACACAAACACGAGCAACATTGAGGTGAAAAAGGTAAACAAACATCCCGGCTCCTGATTGGTCGAGGGGCGGGGGTGGGCGGGGCCAAGAAGAGCGCTCGAGCGGCCATTAGCTGTGTTGATCTTGTACGTGTATCAATATGGACCTCTTAGTGGATCAGACCTTGGACTTGAGGGGGGGGGAGGAGGGGGGGTCAATATTCTTACTGTCTGTCTGTCTGTCTGTCTGTCTGTCTGTCTTTTCTTCTTCATCTTGTTTCCTTCCCATCGTTTTCAATACATCTTTATTTCCTCGCCTTCCTGTCTTCCCTTCTTTCTTTCTTGCAGCTGTTCCTCCTTCCTTCCTCCCCTTCTCTCCTTTCTTACTTCTTCTTCCTTTTGTTTTTCTCTTCCTCTCTTTCTTACCTTCTTCCTTCTTCCTTGGTTTCTTGGATACTGTCTTCTCTATTGTGTCTTGTTCTATCCTTTCCTTTCCTTCTAATTATTCTCCTATGTTTGCTCTCCTGTTTATCGTTGCCTCTTCCTCAATTATCTTTTTTTCCTTCCTTCCATCCTTCTTTTTTTTTCGTTTCTCACTTTCTTTTCTGGTCTTTGCTTTTTATACCTCCCCTCCTCTCTTTCTTTCCTTCCTTCCTTGTTTCCTTCTCTCCATTCTTTTTCCTGTATTTTCCTCTTTTCCCATGACTTTCCTCTCGCCTTGTTTTTCCCCAGACTGCCTTTCATTCATTCTCTAAGTAATTCCAATTATTTTCTATGTTCTTCTCTATCCTCTAACTCCAAATCGTCCTTTTCTCTACATTTCCAAGTTTACTCCCTTCCTTCCTTCCTCCCTTCCTTCCTTCCTTCCTTCCTTCTCCTTTTCTCCCCTAACCTACTCTCCTCTCTTTCTCTTTACTATTCTTTCTCTTTCCTCTCTACCCTCTTTCCTTTTCCATACTCCCTTTTATTCCTTCCCACAGCAATTCCCTTTCTCTCTCTTTTCCTTTCATTTCCTCAAACTCCGAATCAACCTTTTCTTAACATATCTACGTTTTCTCCCTTCCTTCCTTCCTTCCATTTCCTTCCTTCATTTCAATCTTCCTTTCATTTCCTCCTTTTCCTTTACCCTATACTCTCCTCCAATTCTTTAGCTTTCTTAATCTTTCCTTCCACGTTCTTTCCCTTCTCAAAAATTGCCCTTCATTCTTTCCTCTTTTCCCTTCTTTTCCTCCTTTCCTTTCTCTCTAACTTTCTCCATATCTCCACGCTTCCTTCCTTCCTCTCTTCCTTTCTCCCTTCCATCCCGGCTCAGAAATAAAGACAGGGATAAAGAAGCACAGGGCAGATCGATGCAAAGACAATGGGCCTCGGAAAGACTGATTCACGTTGGGAGGATTGTGAATAAACGAAGGAGCCGGAAACCTATTGTGAGGGGAAACATTCTTATTTGCTTTATTTTGTCGCTGTTGTTGTTTGGGGTGGTGGTGGTAGTGGTGGTGGTGGGGGAGATGATGGTGGGGGTGGTAGACTGAAGGAAGGAAAGAAAGGGATGAAGGAAGAGGAAGAAATGGATTGGAGATGGTCGTGGAAGGGAAAAAAAGTGATGAGATGATGAATAGATAGAAAAGACAGATAGATAGATGATTATAGACAGAAAGGAGGGAAAGAAGGGATGAAGGAAGAGGGAGAAAAAGAATAGGAGATGGCTGTGGAAGAAGGAAAGAAAGGATGAAGGAGAGAGGAGAGTGAGAGAGAGAGAGAGAGAGAGAGAGAGAGAGAGAGAGAGAGAGAGAGAGAGAGAGAGAGGAGGGAGGGGAGGAAAGAGAAGAAGGGAGTGGATGGGGTAGAAGAAGGAAGGGAGGGAAGGGAAGGAGGGGAAGGATGAGGATAGGAGGGAAAAGTGGTACAGAGAATAGAGGAAGAGGGGAGGGGAAGGGAAGGAAAGAGAAGAGGGGGGGAGAGAGGAAGGGAAGGGGAGTACAGAGAACGAGGGGAGAGAGGGGGAAGGGGAGGATAGAGAGGTGAAAAGTGTGGCATAGAAAGTGAATATTAGTGGGGGAGAGGAGGGAAGGGAGAGAGGGGGAAGGGGATGATAGAGAGGGGTGAAAGGTGTGGCATAGAAAGTGAATATTAGTGGGGGGGAGAGGAGGGGAAGGGGGAGGGGAGGAAAGAGAACGAGGGGAGAGGGGGGGAAAGGGAGAAGAGAGGAGGGGTGAAAGGTATGGCACAGAACGTGAATATTAGAGCATAGATCCCACTCTTCCTTGCTCTCTCTATGGGCGTCGGCGCTAACAAGGGAGTGAATCTGCCTAGGCTGGGATAAGGAAGGAAAGCCGTGGTAATTTAATATGGTATGGTACGTGTCTTGTACTTGTTCTTGTATGTTTTTCTCTTGTTCTTCTTTCCCTCTTTCTTTCTTTCTTTTATTTTTTCGTCCTTTCTTTTCCTTCTTCTTTCCTGTTGTATAGTTATGCTTATTATCCTTCTCTCTTTCTTTCTTCCCTCCATTTTCCATCTCTCTTCTTTCCCTCTTTCTATATTTCTTTTATTTTTTCATCCTTCCTTCTCCTTCTTCTTCTTTCCTGTTGTCTAGTTATGCTTCGTTTCTTATATTTCTCTCCCTCCTTCTCTCTTTCTTTCTTTCCTCCATTTTCCAGTTCTTTCTTTCCTTCTTTATTTTTCTCTTCGTTTCCTCCCTTCTGTTGTGTTGTCAAGGATTTATCACATTTTCCTTCCTCCTCGTTTCTCGTTTTTATTTCTTCCAGTCTCAGGTCTCTCCGTTTTTCCTCTCCTTCTTCTCTCTTCCACCATTCGCTCGGGCTGTTATCCTTCCTATTATACATCTCCTTCCCTCCTTCATTTCTCTCCTTCCCTTCCTTCCATCTTTTTTTTCCTTTTTCCTCCTTCCCTTCTGTCCTGCTGTCAATACTCTCTCTCTCTCTCTCTCTCTCTCTCTCTCTCATATCTCCTCTCCCTCTTCCTTCCTTCCTTCCATCTTATCGTCTTTCCTCTCTTCTCTCCTTCCTCCCTTTCTTCTTTCCCATTCTCTCTTCAGTCTTATAATCAGTGTGTGTCTAAAAAGCGGGGTCTGCAAATACGCTTACATTACTGACGCTGAAAAAGAGATTAGCAGTTACTGGGGGATGCTGTTTGTTGTTGTTGTTGTTGTTGTTGTTGTTGTTGTTGGTGGTGGTGGTGGTGGTGGTGGTGGTGGAGCGAAACTTGGGACGCCTCTGTTGTGTGTGTGTGTGTGTGTTGTGACTATGGCAACACACACACACACACACACAGAGGACATATATAGATAGATAATTAGATAGAGAGATAGAGAGAGACGCAGAGTGACACAGAGACAACCACACACAGACAGAGACAGAGACAGACAGAGGGACAGAATACAATAACCTCTAATTCATAACAAAGTCTCGTAGGTAAGGTGGTCGACGTCGTTACTCTAATTATGTACAGGTGATTCTTTTTGCAGGTGTGAGCGCAATTATGGAACATTACGGTAATTAATTTCCCTCTGACTCGTAATTCCGGGCAGACGTGTTCCGACAATGTTCCCGCTCGTAATAAGACTCAATGTGATGCTGGAGTTTGAAGCGCCATTAGCTAGACTTTAGTTAATTGGAGTTTACCTGAGTTTACCTGAGTTCACCTTTTAGACATGATTAGGAGCTTCATTCACCCCTCTACACCCACACACCCACACCCACCCACACACACACACACACACACTTTCTTATGTATGGTATCTGTCTTTCATTTTTACTTTCCTTCCTTCCTTCTTTCTTTCTTTCTTTCTTTCGTTTCCATTTTTTCTTCTCTTTTTTTTTCTTTCTTTCCTTCCTTTCTTCTTTCTTTCTTTCTCTCTAATATAAATACACACCCACTTACCCATCCACTAACACACACACACACACACACACACACACACACACACACACACACACACTTTCTTATGTATGGATCTTTCTCTCTTATCTTTCTCTCTCTCTCATCTTTCTTCCTTCATTCTTTACGTCCTTTCCTTTCTCCATTATTTCTCTTCTTATCTCTTCCTTCCTTCTTTCCATTCATCCATCCTTTTCCTTTCCTTCTTTCCTCCCTTCCTTCTACACACACACACACACACACACACACACACACACACACACACACACACACACACACACACACAGACTAATATTTATCTCTCTCTCTCTCTCTCTCTCTCTCTCTCTCTCTCTCTCTCTCATATTTTTCCCTTTTTTCTTCATTCATTTATTCTTTCCGTTATTCCTTCCTTCCTTACGTTCTCTTGTCTGTCGTTTATCTTATCTCCTTCTCTCTCTCCTCTTTCTCTTCTTATCTCTTCGTTCCATCTCTCCATCCGTGTCGTTCTTGTATATTTTTCTCTCTCTCTCTTTCTCCTTTCTTCTCTTTCCTTCTTTCTTTCTTCCTTGTATCTTTGTTTTTATTTCCTTTCACTCTTCTTCTCTTCTCCTTCGTCCCTTCTTTCCTCCCTCCTCCCCCATCTACATACCCCCCCCCCCTCACACACACAAACACGAACATCAACAAAATTTCCCCAACACTAAAACCTTTCAGAATCTTTACCGCACAACGAAATCACCGACACCTTGATATCTTATGGAAGGGAAACACGGGCAGAAGGGAGCGTGAATGAGAGGGGAAATGGAGTTGAGAGGGGCGTGGAAAGGGCATTGAGAGGGCTGGAGATTAAAGTGAAGCCCAGCATCCGTAGAGAAACTGATTACGCTCTCAGAAGGGGATGCTGCTAGATAGATAGATAGAGATAAAGATAGAGAGAGAGAGAGAGAGAGAGAGAGAGAGAGAGAGAGAGAGAGAGAGAGAGAGAGAGAGAGAGAGAGAGAGAGAGAGAGATGGAAATACAAGCAGATACAGAGATGAGACGAGAAGAGGAGAGAAAAGAGAAGAGATGGGAAGAGAGAGAGAGATGGAACCAAGATTATGAATGGAGGAAGAGGAGGAGGAGGAGGAGGAAGAGAGAGATAAGAGCAAAAGCCAGCCACGGAGGGGGAGATAAAGAGGGGAGAGAGAGAGAGAGAGAGAGAGAGAGAGAGAGAGAGAGAGAGAGAGAGAGAGAGAGCATCTGCCTCACTTTAGCTTCACTCGAGGAGAAAATTAGAGAGAGCATCACCAACACCAACAACAACAACAACAACAACAACAACAACAACTATCTGTCTTCCATCTCTCCCTTCTTCCTTTCCTTATCCCTTCTTCCTCCATTCGTTCCTCTTGTCTTTTTGTTTCCGTCTTTCCCTTTCTCTTCTTCTCTCCTGTTCCTTTCATTCTTTCCATCCTTCTTCTTTACTCCTTCCACCACCAACTCCACAAACTCCACCGCCACCACTCTTCTTCTGTTCCTTTCCTTCTTTCCATCCTTCTTCCACCACCTCCACTATCACCTCCACCACCACCACCACACAACGGCCCTAAAGCGGTATTATCCTTGTATGTTCGTATGTTCGCTCACGTTTTCCACTCGCCTTGTTTCGTTCGTATAAAATTATTAAGTCGAGAGGGAGAGAGAGAGAATTTACTTTTTCGTAGATCGTAAACTAAAAGAACGGCACTATCCAATTTACGTTCTATTTTGTGATACACTAAAATAACTGCGTGTACCTAATTTACTTTATTTTCTATTGTAAACTTAGGCAACTGCATCTACGTACCCACTTAAGGTTCTATTTTCTCGTGAACTATTAACAACTGTACCTTCCCAATTTACTTTCTTTTTCAACCATAAACTACGAGAGGTCCAGTCACCCAATTCATTAGGCCTATACGTAGACGAAATAAATCCTACTCTTTACGTATGCAGGAAGACCAAAAGAAATGGTATTCAATCGATGGCTTTCCTTATAGACAACATTGACTTTACGACTGTTTAATGATATGCAAATTGGTTTCTTATATATCTTGTGAACTTACGCAGAGACGCTCCTGGCTATTTTCCGTCCTTTCTTAGATGATGTGAAGAGCTAAGTTAGGTTATATTATGTTAGGTTTGGGTAAGGTAAGGCCAGGTTAGGTTAGGTTAGGTTAGGTTAGGTAAAGTATGGTAATGCTAGGCTAGGTTAGGTTAGGTTAGGTTAGGTTAGGTTAGGTAAGGTAAGGCTAGGTTAGGTTAGGTTAGGTTAGGTTAGGTTAGGTTAGGTTAGGCAAGGTAAAGCTAGGTTAGGTTAGGTTAGGTTAGGTTAGGTAAGGTAAGGTAAGGTAAGGTAAGGCTAGGCTAGGCTAGGTTAGGTAAGGTAAGGCTAGGTTAAGTTAGGTAAGGTAAGGTAAGGCTAGGTTAGGTTAGGCAAGGTAAAGCTAGGCTAAGTTAGGCAAGGTAAGGCTAGGTTAGGTTAGACTAGGTTAGGTAAAGTTAGATTAGCTTAGGTTATCAGGGTACTATATCGACGTCATTCCTTTAGCCCATCGCACCTTCGCCTCAGGAACCACTAATGATATAATAAAAAGGTAACAGTTTTCCTCCCTTTCCCTCTTCTTCGCGGGGCGTGTTCAGCGGCGGACGTGAAAATAACAAGGTAAGCGACGGTGATGTTGCTTAATGGCGCGGGAATAATCGCCTTGATGGGATTAAAGCACGGCACGGAGAGAACCAGCGGCGGCGAGGAAGCGTGTGAAGAGGAAGGAACCCACAACACCATGAAGGAGGTCTGATGAAAGGTGTGAAGAGGAAGGAACCCACAACACCATGAAGGAGGTCTGATGAAGCGAGTGAAGAGGAAGGAACCCACAACACCATGAAGGAGGTCTGATGAAAGGTGTGAAGAGGAAGGAACCCACAACACCATGAAGGAGGTCTGATGAAAGGTGTGAAGAGGAAGGAACCCACAACACCATGAAGGAGCTCTGATGAAGCGTGTGAAGAGGAAGGAACCCACAACACCATGAAGGAGCTCTGATGAAGCGTATGAAGAGGAAGGAACCCACAACACCATGAAGGAGGTCTGATGAAAGGTGTGAAGAGGAAGGAACCCACAACACCATGAAGGAGCTCTGATGAAGCGTGTGAAGAGGAAGGAACCCACAACACCATGAAGGAGGTCTGATGAAAGGTGTGAAGAGGAAGGAACCCACAACACCATGAAGGAGCTCTGATGAAGCGTGTGAAGAGGAAGGAACCCACAACACCATGAAGGAGCTCTGATGAAGCGTGTGAAGAGGAAGGAACCCACAACACCATGAAGGAGGTCTGATGAAGCGTATGAAGAGGAAGGAACCCACAACACCATGAAGGAGGTCTGATGAAGCGTGTGAAGAGGAAGGAACCCACAACACCATGAAGGAGGTCTGATGAAGCGTGTGAAGAGGAAGGAACCCACAACACCATGAAGGAGGTCTGATGAAGCGTGTGAAGAGGAAGGAACCCACAACACCATGAAGGAGCTCTGATGAAAGGTGTGAAGAGGAAGGAACCCACAACACCATGAAGGAGGTCTGATGAAGCGTGTGAAGAGGAAGGAACCCACAACACCATGAAGGAGGTCTGATGAAGCGTGTGAAGAGGAAGGAACCCACAACACCATGAAGGAGCTCTGATGAAAGGTGTGAAGAGGAAGGAACCCACAACACCATGAAGGAGCTCTGATGAAAGGTGTGAAGAGGAAGGAACCCACAACACCATGAAGGAGCTCTGATGAAAGGTGTGAAGAGGAAGGAACCCACAACACCATGAAGGAGGTCTGATGAAAGGTGTGAAGAGGAAGGAACCCACAACACCATGAAGGAGCTCTGATGAACGTGAAGGAAAGGAAAACACACAACACCATGAAGGAGGTCTGATAAGCGTGTGAGAGGGAACCCACCACACCATGAAGGAGCTCTGACAACACCATGAAGGAGCTCTGATGAAAGGTATGAAGAGGAAGGAACCCACAACACCATGAAGGGGGTCTGATGAAGCGTATGAAGAGGAAGGAACCCACAACACCATGAAGGAGGTCTGATGAAGCGTGTGAAGAGGAAGGAACCCACAACACCATGAAGGAGCTCTGATGAAGCGTATGAAGAGGAAGGAACCCACAACACCATGAAGGGGGTCTGATGAAGCGTATGAAGAGGAAGGAACCCACAACACCATGAAGGGGGTCTGATGAAGCGTATGAAGAGGAAGGAACCCACAACACCATGAAGGGGGTCTGATGAAGCGTATGAAGAGGAAGGAACCCACAACACCATGAAGGGGGTCTGATGAAGCGTATGAAGAGGAAGGAACCCACAACACCATGAAGGGGGTCTGATGAAAGCCGAAGAGGAAAGAAGGAACCAACACCATGAAGGAGCTCTGATGAAGCGTGTGAAGAGGAAGGAACCCACAACACCATGAAGGAGGTCTGATGAAAGGTGTGAAGAGGAAGGAACCCACAACACCATGAAGGAGGTCTGATGAAGCGAGTGAAGAGGAAGGAACCCACAACACCATGAAGGAGGTCTGATGAAGCGAGTGAAGAGGAAGGAACCCACAACACCATGAAGGAGCTCTGATGAAGCGTGTGAAGAGGAAGGAACCCACAACACCATGAAGGAGGTCTGATGAAAGGTGTGAAGAGGAAGGAACCCACAACACCATGAAGGAGGTCTGATGAAGCGAGTGAAGAGGAAGGAACCCACAACACCATGAAGGAGGTCTGATGAAGCGAGTGAAGAGGAAGGAACCCACAACACCATGAAGGAGGTCTGATGAAGCGTGTGAAGAGGAAGGAACCCACAACACCATGAAGGAGGTCTGATGAAACGTGTGAAGAGGAAGGAACCCACAACACCATGAAGGAGGTCTGATGAAACGAGTGAAGAGGAAGGAACCCACAACACCATGAAGGAGGTCTGATGAAACGTATGAAGAGGAAGGAACCCACAACACCATGAAGGAGGTCTGATGAAAGGTGTGAAGAGGAAGGAACCCACAACACCATGAAGGAGGTCTGATGAAGCGTGTGAAGAGGAAGGAACCCACAACACCATGAAGGAGGTCTGATGAAACGTATGAAGAGGAAGGAACCCACAACACCATGAAGGAGCTCTGATGAAAGGTGTGAAGAGGAAGGAACCCACAACACCATGAAGGAGGTCTGATGAAGCGTGTGAAGAGGAAGGAACCCACAACACCATGAAGGAGGTCTGATGAAAGGTGTGAAGAGGAAGGAACCCACAACACCATGAAGGAGGTCTGATGAAAGGTGTGAAGAGGAAGGAACCCACAACACAATGAAGGAGGTCTGATGAAACGTGTGAAGAGGAAGGAACCCACAACACCATGAAGGAGGTCTGATGAAAGGTGTGAAGAGGAAGGAACCCACAACACAATGAAGGAGGTCTGATGAAACGAGTGAAGAGGAAGGAACCCACAACACCATGAAGGAGCTCTGATGAAGCGTGTGAAGAGGAAGGAACCCACAACACCATGAAGGAGCTCTGATGAAGCGTATTAAATAGGTCGAGATATCTTGGTTGAATTAGCTCGATACAAAAGATAAGGAAAAGATAAAGAAAATATAAAGGTTAGAAACAATAGGGAAAAAATAAAGATAAGATGAAGAAAATAAAAAAAGGAGCACTTACAGAAAAAAACAAAACAAGGGAGGAGGAGGAGGAGTGTAATGAGAGAAGGGGAAGAAGCAGCGGCGAGGAAGCGTAGAAAGAGCAGGCAATCCACAGCACCATGAAAGAACTCTGATGAAGCGTACATTTGATAAAGTCGAGATATCTTGGTTGAAAAGCACGCATGGTTGATAAGCCTGTATTACCTCTATAGCCTTGATAAGAGGAGAAGAAGAAATCATTTTACAAGGGGCCATACCCCCTTCAAAGAGGTCTTGAAAACCGAACGTCAAATACAGCTAATAATATCCATACAGAAAGACACGTTTAATAAAAGCTAAATATCATCTCTAAATAAACACACACACACAAACACACAAGGAGTAGTGAGTAGCGGGCTTTTTTTTCACATTTGTTTCATTTTTTATGCCCTTGATCTGACTCCTCTGCTGTAAAAAAAATAATAATAAATAAATAAATAAATAAATAAAATCAATAAATGTAAATCATCAGTTACTTGGGAATAAGCAACGACTCATAAACTTTAAAAACTCCACCTTTCTTCTTTAAATCAATTTCTTATGACGTATACTTTCACGATGAGAGTAGGATTCAGATCCCTTTGGTTTAGCATTAGATTCCATTCCTTTGGCAATTTATATATTACTGTGATAGAAAAATCATGTTACTAGAATTTATTTATATATGGAAGTATTCAGATATCTTTGGACTTGCATTTGATCCTATATTTTGGGCAATTTATAGCATACAGTGAGGAAAAAAATCGTGCTCCTGCAATTTATTTATATATGGAAGTATTCAGATATCTTTGGACTTGCATTTGATTCTATGTTTTGGGCAATTTATATCTTGCTGTGTGGGGAAAATCGTGCTCCTGGCTTTAA
>NC_066519.1:14659928-14682428 GCF_024679095.1 Eriocheir sinensis
CTGGGCGTCCTACCATGCAGTTTTCATCCCCTCTCTCCGCCGCTCGTTCTGTAGGCCACGCACGCCCCCGCCCCGCCTCGCATGCTCCGCCCCATCCATCCTCGTTTCGCCGCGCCGCTCCTCGCTCCTGCTTCGCCAGGCAATCGTTCCTTTTTCATTGTTTGCGCCGCCGCTCCGCATGTCACGCTGATGGATGATGCTTCTGGCCACACTCCACTCCGCCGGTTTGCTTCTATGTGTGTTTGTGCATGTTTGTGTGTTTGTTTGGAGAGTGTTTTGGTATGCTTTTTTTGAGTCTTTTTTGGGGGGTTGTGTGTGGGTCTCAGTGTCTCTATCAACTTCCTACTATCCTGCCTATTCCTACTCTATCCTGCTTTTCCTACCTTCCTATTATCAACCTGCAATAGCTTACGAGATGAATTAAAACGAAAGGCTTCTAAAAACACTCACCCTCTTTGTGTTGATAACCATGAGTGTTTGAAAGCATTTTTTTGGAAGATGCCTGTGGATTTCAATGTCACTATCAGCTTCACGACAATAGATTACGAGAAAAAAATATATACCACTTAATGCTTCTAAAAACTAGACTTACTAATGCCTCTTCCTGTGATAACCATGTAGGCCTAAAGACACCTGGATATGTTACTTTCCTGGGACTTTTTTCTTTGACTGATCCTCTTAGTTATCCTCACGTTATGTATTCAAATCCTCTATCTTCTGCTAACCTAACCTAATATGACCTAGCTTGACCTAATAATTTCTTTGGTGACCTTCAAATGTCCCCAAAGAGCCTGGAAGCTTGTCAACCCTAAGACTCAGCTGACCTCATTACCGCGGCCTCATAACCTGACCTGACCTCACCTAACTTGACCTATAACTTACTTTGGTGTCCTTCAAATGTCCCCCAGGATCCTGTCAGCTTGTCAACCCTAAGACTCAGCTGACCTCATTACCGCGGCCTCATAACCTGACGTGACCTGACCCAACTTGACCTTCGGGAGTTCCTGTGGCGTCGTGTCCGTGGAGTCTGTTTCCACATCGCACTTTAATTCTTTTCTTGCTCTCTCTCCTTCAACGACTCCCACGCCGGAGGGGCAACGCTCTTCCTCTCTTCCTCTCCTCCACCGCCGCCGCCTCCACCTCCCCTGCTTTCACCTCCACTCGCTCCACTTGTCCCTGCCGCCGCCACTGCTCCATCTGTTTCTCTTTGTTCGTTCCTGTATTTCCACCGCTCTTCTATTCTTCCACTCTTTCATAATTAGTTACCTTGATTCCATTACCGCCATTTCTATTTTTCATTCCAATTCTTTTTCATCTGTGTTGCAACCATTTTTTGTTCCTTTTCTCACCATTCTACTCTACTCTATTTAGGAGCAGTAAGTAGCGGGCTTTTTTTTCATCATTGTTTTCTTTTTTTACGCCCTTGCACTGTCTCCTCTGCTGTAAAAACAAAACAAAATCTCATCTTTATCCCCTACTATTCTCACATCAATTTCAATGCATCAATAACTCCATCCACATAATACATTCTACAATTCTGCGCTCAGTCTTAAAAAACATTCCACCCTTGCCACATACACTCCTTATTTCCAACGCCATGTTATCATTCCTCTTTCCATCTCACACTATTGTTTTATGTTCCTTTCGACCATAAACTCATCCATCAATCTCAATTCTGCGCTCAGTCTTAAAAAACATTCCACCCTTGCCACATACACCCTTATTTCCAACGCTATATTATCATTCCTCTTTCCATCTCACACTATTGTTTTATGTTCCTTTCGACCATAAACTCATCCATCAATCTCAATTCTGCGCTCAGTCTTAAAAAACATTCCACCCTTGCGACATACACTCCTTATTTCCAACGCCATGTTATCATTCCTCTTTCCATCTCACACTATTGTTTTAGGTTCCTTTCGACCATAAACTCATCCATCAATCTCAATTCTGCGCTCAGTCTTAAAAAACATTCCACCCTTGCCACATACACTTCTTATTTCCAACGCCATGTTATCATTCCTCTTTCCATCTCACACTATTGTTTTATGTTCCTTTCCATCACAAACTCATCCACCAATCTCAATTCTGCGCTCAGTCTTAAAAACATTCAACCCTTTGCCACATACACCCTTATTTCCAACGCTATATTATCATTCCTCTTTCCATCTCATACTATTGTTTTATGTTCCTTTCCACCATAAACTCATCCATCAATATCTACTATTACCGACATGTTCTTCTTCCTTCTTTCTCTGTAACATTCACTATTATCTCTAACACAATTGCATCATTCTTCTTTCCACCACGACAAACGTATTCCTGTCTCCTGACGCTATCGGCTTCTTAAATTGCCCACCAGAAGCTTGTCCGTCAGTCTCCCCCGCTTACCTGTTACCACCTCGCTC
Organism: Eriocheir sinensis; assembly: GCF_024679095.1. Lineage (NCBI taxonomy): Eukaryota > Metazoa > Arthropoda > Malacostraca > Decapoda > Varunidae > Eriocheir > Eriocheir sinensis. The sequence goes on from NC_066519.1 coordinate 14,662,337, forward strand.
TTCAGTCTTCTTTCTCTGCCACATCCAGCATCATATCCAGCGGTGTTATCCTTTCTCTTTCCACCGTTTACGTATCGCCATCTTTTCACGCTATTCCCTTTTTATCCTTCTCACCATGAACTTATAAATGAATATACACTGTAACCACTATGTTCTCTCTCCTCCTGTCTCCGTTACGCTGCACTTTAATCTTTAACGCTATGGTGTTCGGTTCTGTTCCTTCTCTTTCCACCACGAATTCATCTTTTATTCCTCACCAAAGCCACCAGCCAGCCAGATGAAGACGATCGTTTAGGAGAAGAAGAGGAAAGCGGAGAGGAGAGACCATGGGATAAAAAACAAAGAAAAAGCTAACTAGTGGTGTTTTGTACTTTCGCTTTCCACCAAAAATTCATCTTTTATTCTTCACCACCACCAGCCAGCAAGACAAGAAGGAGAGCTTAGAAGAAGAGGAAAGCAGAGAAGGGAGAACATGAGACAGAAGAGGAAGTATAAAGCTAAACAGTGAGAAGCAAAGAGCATAAAACAAAAGAGCAGAGACGAGCTTACACTGGCATTCACTTCTCTAAACACGAATACATCCCCAGGCAAGACCACAGTTTGCTCTCCCAGAAAATAAACTCGCCTTGTATTCCTATTAAACCTCTTGTCATGCGACCCGAGCTTAGTCGTGCAACAAACTCCCGAGGCAACACACATACCCCGTACTTGTCCGCTCTCATCCCCTCGTTCAAAGAAGTCAGAAATATCAGGGATGAAATGTCATAAGCGAGAATTGCATTGAAAAGCGACGAGGCTGTGAGAGGAAAGGTCAGAAATGAGGAAAGGATATTGACGAGGTTGAAATATGCAGTGTTGTTGAACGTAATATGAAAATGTGAAGCTTGCAAGGGCTGGGGAAGGATTAGAAGAGTTGGAATGAAATGTTATATGCGAGAGTTGAGTTGTCCAGTGATGTAGGTGTGAGATAAAGGGATGTTTTAAATAAGGATGGGAAAATAGGATATATAGGATGTATGTGACGCTGAAGTGATAGATATGAAGGTGAGAAAGAAAGTTATATGGAAGGATTAAAAGAGTTGGGATGAAATGTTATATGCGAGAGTTGAGTTGACTGATGATGGAGGTATGAGATAAAGGGATGCTGTCAATAAGGGTAGGGAAATAGGATATAGAGGATATAATGTGACACTAAAGTGATAGATATGAAGATGAGAAAGAAAGCTAAAGGAAGGAAGTTAAAAAATAAGTGTGAAAATAAGAGGAAAAAAAAAACGACAGAAGGCAAGGAGTAAAAGACAGACAGACATTCACAAACACTCACGCATATACACAAACATACACATACATCCTCACACACACTCACATACACTAACCCAAAACACACACAAACACAAACATATACCCTCCACACAAACACATACCCCCCTCCCCCCCAAAGACACACACACACACACACACACACACACACCTACTCTCCCACACAAAGCTACTTTCACTCCAAAATTCAAAACCGAAATAATAAAAAAAAAAGACACTAGCATGACCATTAAAAACACAGAGGCCAGGGTCGTATCTTGTATCTCAGGGGCTCACGTGTCAGGTCAAAGGTCAACGTTGCCACAAAGCCACCTGAATATATCTCGTTCAGCTTCCCTTGTCCGCACACGCTCTGAACGCCACACTGAGCTACATGGTTTTTGATCTCAGGAATAAAGACTCGGATTAGCAACGTTTTTGGGTCTTGCTGCGAACGTTTTTCAGGGCCAGAGAGGAACGACGTCGGGCTGTCATGAGTGTTTGTCCCGTTCTTTTTTTCTTTTTTTTACAGCAAAGGAGACAGCACAAGGACACAGAAAAGGGAAACAATAATAAAAAAAAGCCCGCTACTCGCTGCTCCTGTAAAGAATCCGAAGAGGTGGCCGAAATAGCAGTCAATCACGTGAGACAAGCGGAAGCCCTGCAAAACTACCGCCAGGCTCAGGAAACCACCCATGGAAACCCTAACAGTAACTTCTGCGGGAGCCTGTTGAAATAGATGGATTAAACCTTCGAAGAGTTTGATAGTATGGACCGAAGATATTAACTAGACAATGATCAGACGCTACTTCGCCACGACTGGTTTGCTCTTCTTTAAAACGATATACATCTAACCTAAAGAACACTTAATATTCGACTGGGTTTTTTGTTTCTCTCATTAGTAGTTAGTGAGGTTGGATAAATTCATGGATTAGGTTAGGTGGGGTTAGGCTTACAGGAGCTGCCGTGTATAGGCCTACCGACCTCTTGCAGACTCCTTATGTTCTTTTGTTATGTAAATTCTTGAACCTTACCAGAGAACATTAAAACGCTGCTGGATACCGCCCCCCCCCCCCCCACACACACAACTGCCTCCCCCACCTTCCCCCCCCCCCCCCCCACACACACACACTGACACACATTAAATCTGCAGTCACTTCCCAATGTTTTAATCAATTCCGCTCATTCCCTCTCTGATGCAAAAAGATAAAATAAAAATTGAATAAAAAAAATATGAAAAAAAAGAAATGCTCGCTATCTGACGCACCTCGACCTTCTATTATTGGTTTTATTTCCCCGAGTAATTGTGTTGCGCCGATTGAGTGTTGTGTTGTGTTGTGTTGTCATAATGTTTCGCTGTCGTTATTCTGTCGAGTGAATGTTTCCGGTGAAGTTAATTATGCGCTACTCGGCTTCGTCAATCTCTCGTTTCATATTGCACAGAGCACCGGGTAAGTGACATGGAGGGTACTTACGCCGACACTAATGACCTATCTACGCAATTACAGCGTTAGTATTCGTGTTGTTAGTAATAGTGAATGTATAGTTTGAGTATGGGATGAAGGTTACTTACAATAATACTAATGATCACCGGGTAAGTGACATAGAGGGTACTTACGCCGACACTAATGACCTATCTATGCAATTACAGCGTTAGTAGTTGTGCTGTTAATAATGCTGTATGTATAATTTGAATATGAGATGAAGATTACTTACAATAATACTAATGACCTTTCTATGGAATTAAAGCATTACTATTCATGATGTTAGTTAAGACGCATGTATAGCTAGTTTGAAAATGAAAAAACAGAGAATTAGAGAATAGATAATAGAGAAGAAATAGAGGAATGCATAGTGCTTCGTGTTAAAAAAGGATGACTGTATGAAGAGTATGAAGAGGGACAAATAAAACGATAATATAGTTGTTAATTAATGTAGTTAGTAAGGATGAAAATATGAAAAGTATGAATATGAAGAAAGAGAACCTTGAAAATAGAGTGATTAGTGTTATTAGTAAGTATGAGTGAATGAATAATAATAAAAAAAGAACAAAATAACCTAAAATACAGAATGCTTAAGTGTTAAAATAAAGCCTTAGATACATAGAGGTTAGTGTTGGTAAGGATAAATGTATGAACAGCATGGATATAAACAAAGGAAAGGCTATTTTAGTGATGAGTGTAGTTATCGAGGATGCATGTAAAATTTGAATGAATATGAACAAATAGTGGATTGAATAAAGAGTGGTTAGGGTTACAAAAAAAGAATAAGTGTATGGATGGTAAGAATATAAACAAACAGAACCTAATATACAGAATGGTTAAGTGTTAAAAATTAGTGTTGTCAATCAGTGTTAGATATTAGTGTTAGAAGTTAGTGTTAGGAATTAGTGTTAGAAATTAGTGTTAGAAATTCGAGTTAGAGATCCGTGTCAGAAATTCGTGTTAGCAATTCGTGTTAGAAATTAGAGTTCAGAGTTAGTGTTAGGATTAAGTGTTAAGAATTAGTGTTAAAAATCAGTGTTAGAAATTAGTGTTAGGAATTATTAGTATTAGAAATCAGTGTTAGAATTTCGTATTAGAAATTAGTGTTCGGAGTTAGTGTTAGGATTAAGTGTCAAGAATTAGTGTTAAAAATCAGTGTTAGAAATTAGTGCTAGGAATTATTAGTATTGGAAATCAGTGTTAGAAATTCGTGCTTAAAATTATTAGTATTGGAAATCAGTGTTAGAAATTAGTGCTAGGAATTATTAGTATTGGAAATCAGTGTTAGAAATTCGTGCTAGGAATTATTAGTATTGGAAATCAGTGTTAGAAATTCGTGCTAGGAATTATTAGTATTGGAAATCAGTGTTAGAAATTCGTGCTAGGAATTATTAGTATTGGAAATCAGTGTTAGAAATTCGTGCTAGGAATTATTAGTATTGGAAATCAGTGTTAGAAATTCGTGCTTGGAATTATTAGTATTGGAAATCAGTGTTAGAAATTCGTGCTTGGAATTATTAGTATTGGAAATCAGTGTTAGAAATTCGTGTTAGAAATTAAAGTCAGAAATAGGTGTTAAGAAAAAATGTAGTGTAGTGTAGAATTAGTGTAAGGAAGTGTATTAATAGTAAGAATATGAACAAATAGAACCTTAAGTACTGGGTGGTTTGAAAAATGGTACGGGACAAATTCTGGAGATGGAAAAAAGTGAATATCGTAGAAAATCTGATTGGATATTTTTTTGCATATATACATTCTAAAATTGTCAACTTAAACTGATTTACCGGGAAGCGGAGTGTGGGTCTGTCTGTCTATCTGTCTGTCTGTCTTTCTGTCTCTGTCTGTCTCTCATTCTTTTCTTTCTTCCCTTTTTTCTTTCTTTCCTTCTTTCGTTTCTATTTTTTCTTTCATTTTTCTTTTTCGTTTTTTTTCTTTCCTTCCTTAATTCTTTCTTTCTTTCTTTCATTAATTTCTACTTTTTCTTCCTTTTTTTCTTCTCTTTTTTTCTTTCTTTCCTTCCTTAATTCTTTCTTTCTTTCTTTCTTTTTTTCTTTCTCTCTTATATAAATACACACCCACTTACCCATGCACACACACACACACACACACACACACACATATCTAATCCCGCCAACGCACCCCCCCCCCCACATACATCTACCCCTACCCCCACAACCACACATACCCCCAATAACCCTTCCCCTCCCCCAAAGCCATTCTCATTGTGTAGGTTTACGCTGGGAATATATAAGTGGGATTTAATTTCCTCGTCCGTTTACTTGCAGAATCTCGTTATGAATCACCTGGTTAGTTCCGGCCCGGTGAAGCCAGGTGTGTGTGTGTGTGTGTGTGTGTGTGTGTGTGTGTGTGTGTGTGTGTGTGTGTGTGTGTGTGTGTGTGTGTGTGTGTGTGTGTGTGTGTGTGTGTGTGTGTGTGTGTGTGTTAATCTTCAAAATACACACATTGAACAGTCTTAACCCTGTACCCATATACAATTTAAACACACAAAGATAAATATAGATGAAAGAACTACTGATAAAAATAACCACTATAAAAGAGCGAAACGAAAAGACAAATAAATAAAAGAATGGATTTGGAAGAATGGAATAGAATAGACAAATGAATAGAATAGAAGGAAATAAATGGAAATAAAGAGACCAAAAGGAGACGAAAATTAATAAATGACCCAACCATTGAAGGAGAGAGCAACAACTATTAAAGAAAATGTAAGGAGTAGATAAATAAATAGCAAAAAATAAATAAATAAATAAAATATGTAGACGAATAGAACAAAACAGATGGAAATAAAAAAAAAAGAAAATTAATAAACCAACCAACTATCGAAAAAAAAAACTATAAAAGAATAAAATCGCATGGAAAAAAAACAGGGAAACAACAAAGAGGTTACGGAGAGAAGAATCAAATTAAGGATCCCACTTTGTGTTTGCTCGACGGGGAGAGAAAGGAGAGATATGACCCGGGCGAGAGAGAGAGAGAGAGAGAGAGAGAGAGAGAGAGAGTTATTATCTACACCACGTGACCTATTTATCGATTTTCCCTCCCTCCTTCCCTCCCTCCATCCCTCTCCCTCCCTCTTCTTTCCTCCTCGTCTCCTCACCTTTCCACTAATTCGTTCGCCCTAAGTTCTCATAAATATTGGAAGCACTTATTTCTGTCTTATCAAACGTTCAATTAATCTAACGACGCCGCGAGAATTTAAGTCAACCTGAAATGTTATGTTACGTGTGGAAGGTTCCTGTTATCGTAAGTTAGAAAGTAAAGTAGAAGTAGAATGCCTAACGGGTACAGATGTTTTATGTACTAGCTATAGGGTTGTAATTACTTCCTAAGGTTATCAAAATGTATCGTTAGGTGCGGGGCTATATATTTTTATACTCTCATTTGACACGGATTTGGCTTTCATTGGCAGCCTGTTAACACACACTCTGAGGACCTTCTCTGCATCTGTGGTGGTGAATGACGTGTTTCCCATGTGGTATTGGTGTGCTGCATATCCCCTCCAAATGTGCATGACTTTACATTTTCTTCATTGAATTGTAGCAGTCACTTTTTGTTTCATTCCTGTAGCTTGGTGATGTCTTCTGGTAGGAAATCCGCAGTCATGGGGTTAAAGTTTCGTTAGTATTTTTTTATATATATACGCGTCAGAGTGAATTAAAACTATTATTATTACATGTTCGTATCGGAAACTAAAGTAATTCAGCGTTGCCAAAACACTTTAAGAAGGAAGTCCAAGAATATTAGTTATCTCCTATCAGAAGTTTTATATTACAATGTTCTATACGAGACAATTATTTCTTATTCATTTTCTTCTTATTATTATTCCTATTATTATTGTCGTTAGCATTATTTCAGTCGTATCAGAATTTGAGTCACTTTAGCATTGCCACGATAACTCAAGCCAATAAAAATGTAAGTGTGAAAAATACTGCAGCCAAAAATACTGCAGCCAAAAATACTGCAGCCAAAAATACTGACGCCAAAAATACTGACGCCAAAAATACTGACGCCAAAAATACTGACGCCAAAAATACTGCAGCCAAAAATACTGACGCCAAAAATACTGCAGCCAAAAAATACTGACGCCAAAAATACTGACGCCAAAAATACTGCAGCCAAAAATACTGCAGCCAAAAATACTGACGCCAAAAATACTGCAGCCAAAAATACTGCAGCCAAAAATACTGACGCCAAAAATACTGCAGCCAAAAATACTGACGCCAAAAATACTGCAGCCAAAAATACTGACGCCAAAAATACTGCAGCCAAAAATACTGACGCCAAAAATACTGCAGCCAAAAATACTGACGCCAAAAATACTGACGCCAAAAATACTGCAGCCAAAAATACTGACGCCAAAAATACTGCAGCCAAAAATACTGACGCCAAAAATACTGCAGCCAAAAATACTGCAGCCAAAAATACTGACGCCAAAAATACTGACGCCAAAAATACTGACGCCAAAAATACTGACGCCAAAAATACTGCAGCCAAAAATACTGACGCCAAAAATACTGACGCCAAAAATACTGAAGCCAATAAAAATTAAGTGTGAACAATCCATTATCAGTTCATTCATATCACCTTAACGTAGAATGAGACAGAGGTTATATATTTAGCGCACACCCCAAGCTTTACCTTATTAGAAATTCAATTACCGGAATATCACTTCGATAACTCTACCAATTCTTCGAAACTCAGAAACCCCGCCATGATATATTTCCAATTAGAAGTCTTACTAAGCACCAATGGATTGTCATTATTTCTCTCTTATCAGAGATTCAATAACACCAGAACGTACCTCCATATTTAGAATTTGCCTCCATACTTAAAATTTGCCTCCAGTAAGTAGCGGGCTTTTTTTTTCATTATTGTTTTCTTTTTTTACGCCTTTGAACTGTCTCCTCTGCTGTAAAAAAAAAAAAAAACTAAAATTTCCATCCATACTTAGAATTTGCCTTCATACTTAAAATTTCTCTCCATACCGAAAATTTGCCTCTATACTTAAAATTTGCCTCCATAGTTAAAATTTCCCTTCATACTTAATTTTTTTGCCTCAATACATACAATTTCCCACCATACTTAAAATTTCCTTCCATACTTAAAATTTACCTATATACTTCCCTCCACATACCTCACCTAATACAGAATGCCGAGTGTGAACTACTTCCTGTTGTTGTAAATGTTCAATTGAAATGCTTTACGAGAGTGTCAATGTGTTATTATTTCCCCGGTATCGGAAGTTCAATTAATCTCGTGTGTGAAACAAATTCCTGTTATCGTAAATATTAAAGTCGAGGGTTTTATGAGCGGCAATTCGTTATTCTGTGGCTCAGGCAGAAAATAGGTATAGGGTTATATGAAGAGAGATATTATATAAGCGCTTGTAGACTTGTATTTAATTATTTTTGCAAGCTTACCAGAGTGGCTAGGTCCCCCCCCCCCCCCCCCGATATCCTTTCTTTATTTTCTCCATATACGACGACAATTATATTTTTCTCGTAGGTTAAGGAAGTCTCGTGCATCTTATAATTCCTTCAGGTGTTTATATTCTTTCCCATAATAAGAAACACATAAGAAATACATACTTACTAGATAGGCTTTGTCCCCCCCCCCCCCCCCCGATAACCCTTCTTCATTTTTCTCTCTCTATACGACGACAATAATATTTTTTGGTACCTATTTTTCTTTCCTTTTTTGTCCTTCCTTTCCAGTTTTATTATCTCTTGTCTATTTAATTGGCTATCTTTTTTTCTTACTTTAGTGGGATTTTTTCCATTTTTATTTTCTCTTTTTATCTCCTCTTTTTCCTTTTCTCTTATTTAATTATTTTGTTGTCTATTTTTCTTAGTTTCTTTTTTTTCTAATCCTCAGTTTTGTTTCCTCTTTTGTCTTCTCTTTTATTTATTCTATTTTCTATTCCTCAGTTTTCTCTTCTTTGTTTTTATGTTTTCTTTTATTTAATTATTTTGCTCTGTCTTTCTTTCTTTCTTTTTTTCCTGTTTTATCTTCTCTCCTATCTTCTCTTTAACCTTCTCTTCTCTTTAATTATTTTGCCATTTATCTATCTTTCTTTCTCTCCTAGTTTTATCTTCTCTTCTTTCTTCTCTCTAACCTTCTCTTCTGTTTAATTATTTTGCTGTCTGTCTTTCTTTCTTTCTCTCCTAGTTTTATCTTCTCTTCTTTCTTCTCTTCTGTTTAATTATTTTGCCATCTGTCTCTCTTTCTTTCTCTCCTAATTTTATCTTCTCTTCTGCATGGCCTGAGACGAGAAATATGTCGGATTGCAAGTTTCATTTCTCTCCCTCTCGTGACCTTTCTGCTTATTGGATGATTCTTCGCCTCGGTTCTCCTCACATCTACTCCAAAATTAAAGGATTGGGAGGAGGAGCGTGTAAGACTGCAAGTTGAAATTCCTTTTTCCTTTCAGTGACTTTAACCCGTCTGCTGCGATTGTTATGGATTTGGCCTTTAGTGGTAGCCTGGTAACATACAGTCCCATGTCTTTCTCTGCCTCTGTGGTAGATAGTGGAGTGCTTCCCATGTGGTATTGGTGTGCTGGATATCTTCTCCCAGGGTGCAGGACTTTACATTTTTCTTCATTGAATTGTAGCAGACACTTTTTGTTCCATTCCTGTAGCTTGGTGATGTCTTCTTGTAGGAAATCCGCAGTCAAGGGGTTAAAACCGCTTCCTCAATTTCCGTTCATATCTTTTGTTCTATATTCTTCTCCTTACTAAACCGTCGAATATCACAGCGAGGATTTGTACAGGAGGGCGGGCAGGGAAAAGAACAGATGTGATAATGACTTCAGAATACTAAATTTCTTCCTTTTTTTTCCTTGCTGCATTTTCCTCAATTTTCCGTCATTATTTTGCTCCATATTTTCCTCCTCAGCGAAAATTGGTGCAGGAGTGTGGGCAGGTGGAGGGACAGGTGAGAACAATTAGGGTGTTTCAAGGGCGAGAGGGGAAGGGAGGACAAAGATCAGAGCGGTGCGTCAGGTGAGGGGAGAGCGGGGCCGGTCACCTGTGAGTACAGAATTATGAGGTGACAGGTAGAGAGGGGAACGTTATGCCTGGCCTTACTTTCATACACTCTCTCTCTCTCTCCTTGCGCAACAAATCCTACGATTCCTTGCGCAACAAATCCTACGAAGAAAGGCTTTCTACCCTTAACATGTTCTCTCTTGAGAAACGTCGCCTCCGAGGAAAACTGATCGAATGTTTTAAAATACTTAATGGTTTCACGAATGTAGACAGATCAACATTGTTTATGATCGATGAAACTTTGCGCACGAGGAACAATGGCGTAAACTCAGATGTAGACAAGTAAATTCAGACTGCACCAAATTTTTCTTCACCAACGTTGTAGTGCGAGAATGGAATAAGCTTCCACCGTCAGTGGTCCAGTGTAACACGATTGACTCCTTCAAAAATAAGCTCGACCGTCACTTCCTTCAACTTAATATCAACTAGAGTAGAAATGCAACGTTTTGGAGTCTTCTGATTAATGTAAAATCACTTAGGTTTAAGGACAGACCACCAAGTCTGGACCATGGGGTCTGTGTGGTCTGATTTTCTATGTAAATCTATGTAAATCTCTCTCTCTCTCTCTCTCTCTCTCTCTCTCTCTCTCTCTCTCTCTCTCTCTCTCTCTCTCTCTCTCTCTCTCTCTCTCTCTCATGTTCACGCTCTTACTCTCGCTCATATTCTCTCTCTCAGTAGGCAGGTCTTTTTTTTTTTTTTTTTTACAGCAGAGGCGTCAGTTCAAGGGCATAAAAAAAGGAAACAAATGTGAAAAAAAAGCCCTACAGTATTTTCTTTCAGTATTTTTCTTTCTCCTTCAGTGTTGTTTCGGTCGCATAAATATATCGAATTCCAACGGTAATTTGACACTAAACAAAAGGTATGCATTGTGTTGTGTGCATACGGTACCTTCCTTTCCCTTTCCTGCCTCCTATATGTTATCAAATGCTACGGATGGTTAATAAGAGTGACTGATTTGTTGTTCTTTACGCATTAATATAACAAATTTCAACAGCAATTCCACGTTAAATACCCATCATTGTGCTGCTGTGTGTTCCCTTTTATTGATTTACTAGCCATTTTCACCTCATCAAAAATAAAGGACGATTTAATGGGAGTGCGTGATATGTTGTTTTTTGCGCGTAAACATACAAAACTTCAACAGCAAACACTAAACAACCGGTAATCATTGTGCTGTGTGTGTACGTTCCTATTCCACTCCCAGCCAATAATTTCCCATCAAAACTAAAGGACGATTAATGGCAGTGGCAGAGTCCGCCGAAGCCGTGATCATCTGGCGGCGGCAAGTGATCAAGACGCTAATCCCTTCACGTCCTGCAGGAGTTTGTCAATGCCGGCGGCGGGGTGGGAGACGCTCACACACACACGGCCTCGCACCAAGGACGCCCTGGCTCAACGGCTGGCTTTAATGTGCTAATTTTTCCCTCAGGTGCTCAGATGTCTGCCTCAGGTCCCGCCTCGTCTGTCTGCGTGAAGCCTTTACTGCGGGGCGTCGTGGTTTATTTAGCGAAGGACGGCCAGAGCACAGGGGAGGAGGGGATTCAGATGTGTCGTATTACAAAACGTATCGCCACCCAAGAACGCATATTTGACAAGGCTTTCGTAGGAGTGGTGGGCATTTCCAGAGGTAGTTTTATGACCCTGGTGGTAGTGTGAGTCTTCTTCTGTACCATGAACCTGAAGAAACACCCATTAGAACCCGACTGATCCCCTCTTTGACCTTTAGAAATAGCTGATGTGAGAAGCGAGAATGTCTTATAATGCCAACCATCGAGGGTCGTATTTTAAAACATTTCGTCGCCAAAGTTCACCTATTTGACAAGGCTTTCCTATGAGTCTGGGGTATTTCCAGAAGTAGTTTTATGACCCTGGTGGTAGTCTGACCCTTCTTCTGTACCGTGAACCTAAATAACCACTCATTAGATCCCGATTGACCCCATCTTTGACCTTTATAAATACTTGATGTGAGAAATGAAAGTGTCTAATAATTCCAACCAGAGTGTCTCCGCTTTACACAAGATGAAGGGAGGCATATTGATGAGGCGATTTTTCTTCTGGTGTTCAAACGTCCTTCGTCTATTTGGGTCGTCGTTGAAGACTTGGTTAATATCATACAAACAGCAATTATCTCCTGTGTTCAAACGTCCTTCTTCGTCTATTTGGGTCGTCGTTGAAGACTTGGTTCATATCATACAAACAGCAATTATCTCCTGTGTTCAAACGTCCTTCTTCGTCTATTTGGGTCGTCGCTGAAGACTTGGTTAATATCATACAAACAGCAATTATCTCCTGTGTTCAAATGTCCTTCGTCTATTTGGGTCGTCGTTGAAGACTTGGTTAATATCATACAAACAGCAATTATCTCCTGTGTTCAAACGTCCTTCTTCGTCTATTTGGGTCGTCGCTGAAGACTTGGTTAATATCATACAAACAGCAATTATCTCCTGTGTTCAAACGTCCTTCTTCGTCAATTTGGGTCGTCGCTGAAGACTTGGTTAATATCATACAAACAGCAATTATCTCCTGTGTTCAAACGTCCTTCTTCGTCTATTTGGGTCGTCGTTGAAGACTTGGTTCATATCATACAAACAGCAATTATCTCCTGTGTTCAAACGTCCTTCTTCGTCTATTTGGGTCGTCGCTGAAGACTTAGTTTAGATCACAGACAACAATTATCTCCGGTGTTCAAATGTCCTTCAGTGTCTGTCTGTTTTTCATTTCCATCGTTGTGGTTTATGTCGCAGAATACTTGCTTGAGATTGCACAGAAGGTTCGGTCTTGGGGTCATGGCGAAGGTTTCTCACTTGCACAAAGAAACGAGTCTTTTCGCTGCGATGGACAAGGCTGGCTGATGCGTCACACAAATTACACGGTATTTTTTTCACTTATTTACTTATCTATTTCATTTTCAATTTTAATTCTTCTTCTTAGTTATTCTTATCTAAGGTTCCTTCGTTACTATGTCTTGGTCGGTGGTTTTCTTCAGTATTCAGATATCATACTGCTCCTTTATCACACAAAGAAAATATCAAGAACCTGGATTTTTCCGGCGCAAAATATTATGGGTAAAAATACTGTTTGTGGGCCGTTAAATTTAGCTCGACCTTCGCATTTCCTTGTGGGTGTTACAAGAGTGGAATACTGAAAACTCTGAGGCAAGATGAACTCGAATCTCATGTTGCAAGAAAGCTTTGAGTTGCAAAAGTTATATATTTACATATTTGTGTGTGTGTGTGTGTGTGTGTGTGTGTGTTAAGGAATACTGATCGAGCATTACATCACCGCCACCGCCAGTGTAGTAACTCTGCCGACACGCTCTCCTTGAACCCGCATGAATTAGAAACTCCACGGGTAAAAAACGCAGAGTTCAGAACATAAACTCTGCTTGGCTACGGAGGCAAAAAATGTACATTCGTTTAAATTAGCAGAGTTTTATTTGGCGCATAACCTTTTCACGGCTTCATATTTTATAACGGATGAAAACAGTCCCCAGAATATATTACATTTCATATATAAATTCGTGCTTTAGCTGCTGTGTATCATTCCCACGGTTCGCTATTCCATGACGAATGCCAAAGGTCCCGCAGATGGCGTGTATCATATTCAAACATTCACAAACAAGCTTTCGGCAAACATGTATCAACCTTTTTTTTTCTTTTTTTGTTATAACTGCAGCAAGGTCAGTGAAGTATTATCTCTATAAACGCATGCACCGGCGCAATTGCTACAAACAGTGAACAGTGCGCCTCTGTCCATGGCGTGGCTGCGGCGTAAAACTACTGATAATTTTGGTTTATGATTACGTGACCGGGAGGGGAAGGGCTCGACGGGCTGACGAATGCACGCACGGCTGTATTAGCACATGCAGGCAGGGCAAACACACGTGCATGCAACCTTGTGTGTGTGTGTGTGTGTGTGTGTGTGTGTGTGTGTGTGTGTGTGTGTGTGTGTGTGTGTGTGTGTGTGAGGGTGTAGGGGGATGTTTTCTTTGATATTCTGACATCACTGACATCACGCGAGCGCTTCAAAGATACATGAGTCTGCCTAACTATAAGAAAGAGTAAAAGGAAGAGAGAGAAAGTATACTGAAGAGAGAGAGTGAGAGAAAGAGAGAGTATAAACGAAAAAAATCCAAAAAATCAAACAGGCTGGGATGGATTTACACACGTCACATAAACATCCCCCTTCATACACTGCATTCCAAAGTAGATACATAAATAGACGAATTGATGGATAGAATGATGAATTGCTAGATTTGTCAACGTGAACACATACTTGCAATAGAGGAATTGATTGATAGACGAAATGATGGACAAATTGATAGAAAAATTAATAGACGAGTTGATAGGAGAATTAATAGGAGAATTGATTGATAGACGAACTGATTGATAGACGAATTTATTGATACACGAACTGATTTATAGACGGATTAATTGATAGACGCATGGATTGATAGAAAGACAGATAGATATATGCCAACATGGACACATACTTGCAAATAATTTTAATGTTGCGATCCCATTGTCGGAATTCTGCGTCGTACAAAAATATTCATATATAAAAGTTCTCTTACTACATAACACAACAAATATATACAAATAAAACTCTCGTCCCCGAAACAATATATATAAATTAATTGCACCAAAAAAAAAAAAGTTGGATAAAAGTTGAAAAATGTGTGTGTGTGTGTGTGTGTGTGTGTGTGTGTGTGTGTGTGTGTGTGTGTGTGTGTGTGTGTTAATATGTATGTATGTATGTATGTATGTATGATAGAGATAGATAGAGATGGATTTAGATAGATACATAGATATTTAAAGACAGAGACACGAAGGCGTTAAATCGACAATATATTTCATCTTCTCGTAACAGTGAAGGTTGGGTGAGCAAATGCTTCTTCTTCTTTTTCTTCTTCTTTTTTCTTCTTCTTCTTCTTCTTCTTCTTCTTCTTCTTCTTCTTCCTCTTCTTCACCTGCCTTCCTCCTCGTCTGGTTATACTGCATTGCTCTCTTTCGCCTCTCCTCGCCGGTCGTTCCTCTTCATCCGCCGTCACGCCAATAAAAGTCATTCAGAAATAGTGCCTGTTGAGAATTTTGACCATTGCCTTCTTCCTCTTTCTCCCGCTCTTCTTCCTCTTTCTCTTATTCTTGTTTTCTCCTTTTCTCTTTTAAGTTTATTTTATCATTATCTTCCTCTTCCTCTTCTATTTCCTTTCCTTGGTTTTCTTAGTTTTCTCTTTATGCAGGATTTTTCATTCTTATTTCCATTATTATTTTCTTTATTTCTTCAGGACTATTTTCCCAATTGTTGTATATCTAGTTCTGTTTATCATATGTATTCTTTGTCCTCTGCTTCTCCTTTTATGTATCCTTAAGGCAAACTATTACTGCCACTTCCACAAGCATATCTTTAAGGCGTAACTGATCTATTCTTCCCATGCTAAAACTAACCTTCAACACAACAGCCAAATTCGTAAAAGGTATAAGGTCGGTATGATAAGACACTTTCTATTCTCACATCAGCTATTTCTAAAGGTCAAAGAGGGGGTCAGTCGGGTTCTAATGAGTGTTTCTTCAGGTTCAAGGTACAGAAGAAAGGTCAAACTACCACAAGGATCATAAAACTACTTCTGGAAATGCCCACAACTCCTACGAAAGCTTTGTCAAATGTGTGTTTCTTCAGGCTCATGGTACAGAAGAAGGGTCACACTACCACCAGGGTCATACAACTACTCCTGGAAATGCCCACAACTCCTACGAAAGCTTTGTCAAATATGTGTTCTTGGGCAACGAAATGTCTTACAATACGACCCTTAGTAAGTCTTTCCCTGTCATTGAACACACAAATACTACAACCTCCACATCAGCGTTGCCAAACTGTCGTGCTCTGAACATTGCATTTATCATATTTACGCTCCAAGACTGTCGTAAACACACAAATAACGGTAGAAAATTTAAGTTATCGTTGAAACTGTTAAACATTGATGGTTTTCGTTTTATTTGCTATAGTTATCGGTCAGAAACGAAAATGCAAAGCGCAGAGTACGATAATTTGACAACGCTGCTCCACATGCATAGTTTTAAGGCATAACTGAGCTATTCTTCCGATACTAAAAAAATAACCGAAACACAACAGGTATATCGTCACCTTCGTAAAGAAACCGCGTAAGTCATTATTTTCTACTTTACAGGAAATCAGAAAAGAACTGTCATCATCTCATTTGGCTCAAGATTTAGGCAGGAATGAAAAGGCCAATTCTAGAACATTCAAACCCTGAATGACGAAGGCAACTATACAAAAATGGGCGTCACATGATGAAAAACTGATGTAAACAAAAACCTGGAAATCACTGAAAAATTACTTAGGCGATTATTTTATGAGGATGACGATATGTTTTTCACTACCACAGGAGCACACGAACACCAGCACCACCCTCACAGTGTATGAAGCAATGAACGAACTACTTTCCCAGGCTCAAAGAATCTTAATGACAGCAAGCCCTATGCGTGAATATTACAGGTCTCTGCCGTATTTCCAGGACCGTTTACTGCGGCCCTTGTAAATATGCGGGAATTAGTGACCGCTGCGTCGTTTGTGTCTTCGTGTTGACAGGAAGTGTAGCATAAAGAAGAACTAGCGAAGGGGGGAATATGTGTAAGTCTTTGTATATATATGAACAACTTTGTATATGTGTGACCGGCTTGGTATATGTGTGTGGCTGTTTTTGTACAAGTGTAGCTGTCTTTGTAAATATGTGGGTGTCTCTGTAAATATGTGACTTTCTTTGTAAATATGTGACTGTCTTTGTAAATATGTGACTGTCTTTGTAAATATCTGACTGTCTTTGTAAATATGTGACTGTCTTTGTAAATATGTGACTGTCTTTGTAAATATGTGACTGTCTTTGTAAATATGTGACTGTCTTTGTAAATATGTTAGTTTTTTCCTACATCTTTCCGGGTCTGTTTAGCATGACGAGGTTTTGATGAGCGGAATAAAGGAAGGAAGGCTCAGAAATTAGTAACGTTTTAGTAATTTGTGTTCTTAAGCAGGGAAGAATAAAGTGATAGAAAAAACTAGAGTTGGAAAATGTTTTAACCTTTGTTGTAAGCCATTGTGAGCCTGTTTAACATAGTGATGATCTGAGGATTATAACAAAGCAAAGCCGATATATTAGTAGCATTCAGATATTAGTTCTCATTTTATAAACAGGAACTGAATCATACGGATCTAGTGCTGGGAAAATATCTAACCCACGCTGTAAGCCATTCTAAGCCTGTTTGACATAATGATTTGAGGGCCAGAAAAGGAAAGTTGAGGTATTAGTAACATTTAAGTAATTTTTTGTCCTTTCGCAGATTATAACAAACAAAGAACTGGAGGTGCAACGAGTCCAGTGCTGGGAAAATATCAAACCCACGCTGTAAGCCATTCTAAGCCTGTTTAACATAATGATTTGAGGGCCAGAAAAGGAAAGTTGAGGTATTAGTAACATTTAAGTAATTTTTTGTCCTTTCGCAGATTATAACAAACAAAGGACTGGAGGTGCAACGAGTCTAGTGCTGGGAAATATCTAACCCACACTGTAAGCCATTCTAAGCATGTTTAACATAATGATTTGAGGGCCAGAAAAGGAAAGTTGAGGTATTAGTAACATTTAAGTAATTTTTTGTCCTTTTACAGATTATAACAAAGAACTAGTGCTGGGAAATATCTAACCCACGCTGTAAGCCATTCTAAGCCTGTTTAACATAATGATTTGAGGGGCAGAAAAGGAAAGTTGAGGTATTAGTAACATTTAAGTAATTTTTTTGTCCTTTTACAGATTATAACAAACAAAGAACTGGAGGTGCAACGAGTCTAGTGCTGGAAAATATCTAACCCATGCTGTAAGCCATTCTAAGCCTGTTTAACATAATGATTTGAGGGGCAGAAAAGGAAAGTTGAGGTATTAGTAACATTTAAGTAATTTTTTGTCCTTTTACAGATTATAACAAACAAAGAACTGGTGTTAGGAAAATATTTGAGCCCTTGTAAGCCACTCAAAGGCCCCGTCTGTGCCGACCCTGGGCCACGACAACCCAGCGACTTTTAGGCCCTCTTCAAACTGTGACCACTAAGCATCCGGCGACCGTTTCTAGACCTCATTCCGACCATGTGCGACCCTTTCACATCAAAGTTTCACACCCAAGACCTCGTGTACCCTGAGTCGCTGGCTTGTCGTGGCCCAGAGACGGCATAGTGTGAACGGGGCTTAAGCTAATGATTTGAAAACCAGAACAGAGAAAAAAATGAGAGATTAGAAACATTTAAGTCATATTTATCTGCAGACAAAAATTGAATCATGGGAAACTAGTAATGAGGAATATATTTAATAGATTTAGTGAGGAATTTCAAGGTTTATAATTAACCACACCCATGATTTAAGACCCAGAATAAAGGAAGTCTCAGATATCAACCACATCTAGGTCATTAGTGTCGTTATACAGACAAGAAAGTAGAACAAAGAAGAACAAGGAGTGGGGACAGTATTTCACTTTCTTTCTGAGCCATTCCGAGCCTGTTTAGCATAACGAGGGTTTGAGGAGCAGAATAGAATAAAGTTGAGATCCCCCGCACGCCGCAGAGAAACGGGAGAAAGGGAATTTATGCAGGGAAGAATTGTATCATAAAGTGGAACAAATGTTGAGAGAAAAGTGTGTGATCGTCTCTCTGTGTGTTATTCTGAGCCTGTTTACCATCACAAGTGTCGGGTTACTCGTTACAAATGTTGAGAGAAGTGTGTGATCGTCTCTGTGTGTTATTCTGAGCCTGTTTACCATCACAAGTGTTGGGTTACTGAGGATATACGTACATCTAAGAAGAGTAATAGAGGTCCAGGGTGTTTATAGTGAGACACAGAGGGATGGGAATAGACTGAAAGATGTTTTATTTTATTTTATTCCTAGAGCCCTATAGCAAGCAAGGATTCGGGCCACACAGGGATATGAGCTTACTGTTAGAGGTCAAGGATGCGTCTTGTGAGGTGAGGTACAGAGGGAACGACTAAAAGAGGTGAGGTGAGTTTAATTACTGGAGTGCTGGCAAGATGTGAAGAGTAACTGAGAAACATGGATCTCAGCTTACAAGTAGAGGTGAGATATGGAAAAGTAAATGTGAATCTCAACAAAGACAGATAGGTCAAGAATACAGTGTGCTGAAGTGCAGATGGAGACACAAGGAGAGGAGAGGTGTTTAATTGTTAGGTGTTGAAATGGAGGCTTACAGAGAGTTAAAAGTAGATCTCAGCATCTTAAAAATCCAGGAACATAGATACAGGAGCAGAAAGAGTGGTGAGGTTTTTAATTCCTGAGCTAATGGTAAAATGTGTGCTACGAAGAGTTAAAAGTAGATGTCAATATACTAATAAAAACCCAGGAACATGAGGAACAAGAGCGAGTGTGAGAGAGGTGAGGCATTTAGTTCCAAGAGTAAAGGTAAGAAATAGTACCAATCCTACAGCATGAACCCGTGACCTCCGTAAGCTATGTAGTGCAGGAGGGAAGAAGTTACATACATGATAACTCCGCCCGTAACGACATAACAAGCGGCCACTCAGCAACGAGGCTTTAAGGACCATACAGAGATTTAAAGCTTCCATACGCCAGAGGGAGAAAAAAAAGGATGAAAAAAGAAAAAAAAGAGAAAAGAATAAAAAGATGCGTAATTCATATATAATTATCGAATGTGAAGGTTTTTTTTTTTTGTTGTTATTTTTTTTACCTCTGCCTGACTGATCCTCAAGCTTATCATCAGTTTCAGTTTTATATTCCGACCTTTTTTTTTTTAGCTCTGGACTGAATTGACGGATTATTATTATTTTTGTATTATTTTGAGTCAAGCATTTTTTTTTCTGTCCACACTTACGATGACACTTCTCTCTCTCTCTCTCTCTCTCTCTCTCTCTCTCTCTCTCTCTCTCTCTCTCTCTCTCTCTCTCTCTCTCTCTCTCTCTCTCTCTCTCTCTCTCTCTGACTGGGACGCGAACCTTGATGAAATAATGACAATAAAAGTGTGTGTGTGCGTGGATGTGTGCGTGTGTGTGCGTGTGTGTATGTGTGTGTGTGTGTGTGTGTGTGTGTGTGTGTGTGTGTGTGTGTGTGTGTGTGTGTGATACATACATACACACACGCGCCTTTGATGTGGAGTTTCACTTATTTTCTTTTTACTTTTAATGAATTGCTAAATGAGTTCGTGTTTTTT
>NC_066519.1:14684928-14704928 GCF_024679095.1 Eriocheir sinensis
TCCTCCTACAGCTACTACTACTATTACCACTAAAGACCTCTTCTATTTAGAACACTGATCAGCTCTGGATCATTGTCCCGGATCTGAATCTGATCTAACGCCTCTGGAAGAGCGACAGATCCACACATACAATGGTAGGCAGGGTCCGTGCATACCGCAACTATTTCAAGCTTTCTTTGAAAGATAGAAGAAGCCAAGATAGTGACGAGGACGTGGGTCTGGATCAGGCAGATCAGGATCCGGATCCATCAGATCACGAGAATCCAGATCTCGGTGGTAAATAGAACACGGGTTCTCCGGCCAGATCAGTGATCTAGAGAGAGAGAGAGAGAGTTTTAAGTTTAGTATTAAGTATGAAGTATAGATTGTAAAGTAAAATAAAGAAGAAACTGAAAGGAAAAGGAGACAAAAGGGAGAAAGAAGGAAAAAGAGAGAAAGAAATATAGTAAGATAATAAGAGAAAAAACGAAAAAGGGAAAGAAAGAGAGAAAAAGAAAGTATAAAGAAAATAAGAAAATAGAAGAGAAAATGAAGAAAAAGAAAAGATAGGACGAAAAAGAGGAGGAAAACAAGAGCAAATGGTGAGAGAGAGAGAGAGAGAGAGAGAGAGAGAGAGAGAGAGAGAGAGAGACGTAGATTTTCATAGCTTAGGTCCTCGAAATGGGCGAGAGAAACCTTGTCAAGAGGATAAAGAGGAGCAGGAGGTCAAGGTCAAGAGGTTTAGGTCAGCAGCGGGTCAAGAGGAGGAAGAGGAAGAGGAGGAGGAGGAGGAGGAGGAGGAGGAGGAGGAGGAGGAGGAGGAGGAGGCGATAGAAGACAAAGAGGAAAAGGAAAAGGAAGAGGAGGAAGAAGAGAGAGAAGAGGAGGAAGTGAAGGCGACTGAGGAACCGGAAGAGGAAGTGGAGGAGGAAGAGGAGGAGGAAGAGGAAAAGGAGAAGGAAAAGGAATAGGATGAACACGAAGAGGAAGAAGATCGATTAAACAAAAGAAAAAAGAATCTAACAACATAACAATATCTATCAATACAAAAAAAAAAGAGAAAAGGAAAAAAAATCACTCACAAAACCAAAAAAATAAATATGAAAATAACCTTAAAACAAACAAAAACAAAAAGAACACCACCAATAACCAACCACATGACGAAGAAAACAACAAAACAAAACATCAACAACAACAACAAGACACAAACACCTTTTAAAGAACACGTGACACAAAGAGATTCCAATCCCTCATATCGACCCCTGGATCTTGCTCACTTGTCCCCTCCATAAACGCGTCTTCGGGGGGTAAGGAAGGGTGAAGGGGTGAAGGGGGAAGGGGGTGGGTCTGAAAGGGTCTCTCGTAGGCCCTTCAAACACTCTTTCTCGAGGATGAAGAGTGATATCAGATTCTTTTTTTTTTTTTTTTTTTTGAATTCGTGTCATCTGGTGAAGGAGTGAAGGAGGAGGAGGAGGAGGAGGAGGAGAGGGAAATGAAGAGGAGGAAGTGGAAAATGTATAGGAGGAAGAGGAGGAAGAGGAGGAGGAGTGGGAAGGAAGGAAAACAAAAGGAAAAGAAGGAAAAAGATTTGGAATAAGTACCAGACGAATTGAAGAAGGAAAACGAAGATGTATCCTCGTTAATCAGCCCTTCTCTCTCCCTTCTTTATCTCTATCTCCTTCCCCTCTTCTCTTCTCTTCCTTTCTTCTTCCTTTCATCTTTTTCTTCCTCCTCCTCCTTCTTCTCCTCCATTCGCAATCATCTTCTCCTTTCTCATCTCCTCTATCTCCTCTCTTTATCTATATATCCTTCCCCTCTTCTCCTCTCCTCCTTTCTTCTTCCTTTCATCATCTCCTTTTCTTCCTCCTTCTTCTTCTCCTCCATTCGCAATCATCTCCTCCTGTCTCATCTCCTCTATCTCCTCTCTTTATCTATACCTCCTTCCCCTCTTTCCTTCTCTTCCCTCCACCTTCCTATCTTCACCTCCAACTCCTCCTCTTTCTCCTTCTTCTCTCTCTTCCTCTCCTTCTCATTCATTTCAATATCCTCCTTTCTCATCTCTCTTATTATTTCTAACTTCTTCCCCTTTTACCTTCTCTTCCCTTCTCATTCCTATCACCATCTCCTCCTTCCTCCTCATCCCTATTATCTCCTTCCTCCTCCTCTTCTCCATCATCATCGTCATCATCTTCCTCCTCATCAGCTTGCATTCTTGCTTCATTCTACAACCTGGCCAGGCACGGTAGCAATGTTTAATAAGACCTTCTGGAGTTGATGGGCTCGCTAAAATTTCCTACACACACACACACACACACACACACACACACTCTCTCTCTCTCTCTCTCTCTCTCTCTCTCTCTCTCTCTCTCTCTCTCTCTCTCTCTCTTCGACATTTCCTTCTCTCCCTTCTTCCATTCCTCTCCTTCCATCCCCTCTCCCTCTCTCCTTTCTCCTTCCATTCCTCTTCTTCCATCCTCGAAATTACCTACCCTTCCTTCTGCTTCCTCTCCTTCCGTTCTCTCCCTCTCTCTCCCTTTTCCTTCTATTCCTCTGCTTCCTTCCTCAAAATTTCCTTCTCTCCCTTCTCCTTCCATTCCCAACCTTTCATCCTCGAAAAATCCTTCTCTCCCTTTTCCTCTACGTCTTTCTCTCCTTCCATCTTCTCTCTCTCTCTCTCTCTCTCTCTCTCTCTCCCCCCCCCTTTAGAGGAGGAGGAGGAGGAGGGCAAAAAATCTCTTATCTCTCTTGTTTTCTTTCACTTCCATTCTCCATTTTCTATTCTTTCGCAGTGAGATGAAGAGGAGGAGGAGGAGGAGGAGGAGGAGGAGGAGGAATGAACTGAAAACGTCGAAGAACAAGAAGAAGAGCAATAACAATAACAAAAACTAAGGAAAAGAAGATGAACTGCAAGATGACATTGATGAAGAAGGAAGAAAAGAGGAAGAAAAGAAGAAAAATCAGAAGGAGGAAGAGGAGGAGAAGATAAGGAGGCGGGCCGGGGAGGAGGAAAATGAAGGCGTGGAAGAGGAAAATTAAGACGTATGAGATGAAATGCAAGAAGATGATGGTATAGAAAGAGCATGAAGAAAAGAAGAGAGAAGAAAGAGGAGGAGGAGGAGGAGAAGGAGGAGGAGCAAGAGGAGGAGGGCGGAGCGAGGCGTCATCATGTCATGGTTTAATTATCACACCTGGGCGCCGTAATTCCATCCAGGTGAGTAATTAAAGCTAAACACGGGAAGGCTGTGCGAGGAGGGTGTGTGTGTGTGTGTGTGTGTGTGTGTGTGTGTGTGTGTGTGTGTGTGTGTGTGTGTGTGTGTATTTCTTTGTGTTTTTCCTAGTTTAATTAGCTTTCTCTCTCTCTCTCTCTCTCTCTCTCTCTCTCTCTCTCTCTCTCTCTCTCTCTCACACACACACACACACACACACACACACGGGTCGGGTCACTATGCCGGGGTTTTCACGGTCGCCCTGTCATCAGCTGAGCGGAGGCTGTGTTTTGAACGGCCTTTTCTGCTTGCTGCCTTTTTTTATCTCTATGCTGACCCACGCACTCCCTTCCCTGGGCCGTGTCTCTATTATACCGTGGAGACAGATGTGTTTCCTATATTGGATCCTCTTTTTTCTTTCCTCTTTCTATTTCGTTGGGTTAAAGTGCATCAGCTCCGGTTAAACAATTATAACTACATTTTTTTCCTTAGAGGTTTTGTTGAAGATTTGCCACACATATCATCAGCTTGGGATAGTTTACAGGAGATGGTCTGCATAAATTGGGTGTTACAAAGGAATTGAATACAATATCCAAGCAAACAAAACCTACAGCACGGGATAAACAATCATAACTACCTTTTTTTTAACTAGAGGGTTTGTTGACGATGTACCGCACACATTATCAGCTCGAGATACTCTACTGGAGATGTTCCGCATAAATTGTGTGTTGCAGGAACTGACTACAACATCCAAGTGTGTGTGTGTGTGTGTGTGTGTGTGTGTGTGTGTGTGTGTGTGTGTGTGTAAGCTTCAGACCTAACCTAACCTTACCTTACCTAACCTAACCTAACAAAACCTTCAGCACGTGGTCTGATTCAAGCAACACAACACCTCCACGTACAAAAAGGAATCGTAAAAACATCTCTCCGCTCGCCACCGTCAAGAAAGTGAGTCGGAACAAATCTTAAGGGCTGTTGAAGACGAGGCGCTGGCTGATCCGTCCTCACAACCGGGCTCCACTTACAGAATATTTGCCGGCATTCTGCGCGTCGAGGGTTCCCTGATGGCGTCTTTTAAAACAGGTCGTTCAGTTTGAAAAGGCGATCCGAGACTCTTTGCGGCCAGGAGCAGCTGAGTTTGTGGACTTGGGAGACATTTTTACCAGCGAGGGGATCTATTCCAGGAGGCTTGACGTCACACAACCTTGAGACGCGGAGTGACGGACGAGAGGAGGTGAAGAAAACGTACGTGTGTGTTTCTGTGTGTGTGTGTGTGTGTGTGTGTGTGTGTGTGTGTGTGTGTGTGTGAGCTTCAGACCTAACCTAACCTAACCTTTAGAACCTAACCTAACCTAACCTTACCTACCCTAACTTAACCTTACCTAACCTAACCTACCCTATCCTCACCTCACCTCTCTCTCTCTCTCTCTCTCTCTCTCTCTCTCTCTCTCTCTCTCTCTCCTATTGGTATCATTCTCTATTCTGCGACTTATTTTACCGCAGATATTACTCCTGAGAGGGAAACCTAATACGACAACCTTTTATTGGCTCTCTTTGGGCACGAAAATTCTCCCGACTTTTATTTTCCTCCTTAAGTGTTTAATATTTGACGTTTCCGACTTATGTTTCAGGTCTCTCTCTCTCTCTCTCTCTCTCTCTCTCTCTCTCTCTCTCTCTCTCTCTCTCTCTCTCTCTCTCTCTCTCTCTCAAATTTCATTACACGAGAGAAAACAAGATAATTAGGAGTGGACGTAGAGAGAGAGAGAGAGAGAGAGAGAGAGAGAGAGAGAGAGAAACGAAATGGAAGAAAACGACGTGAAAGGAGAGCGAGAAGAAAATAAAGAAATGTGAAAATTGTAAAGGAGAGGAAAGGAAGAAAAGGAGGTGGAGAGAAAAGGAATTGGAGGAAATGGAAAACGGAAGGAAAAGAAAGAGGAGGAAAAGGAGAGAAAAGGAGAGAAAGGGAATGGGAGAAAAAGGAAAGGGAAAAGGAATGAGGGGAAGGTATAAAAAAAGGAAAGGCAAGTAGTTTTATATTTATGTATTTATTTATTTTATTGTACTGTATCTTTTTTTTTTTGTGTGTGTGTGTGTACAGTCAACAACAAACGTTCACACTCGTCCCTTCAGCATCATTTTCAAACGTTTTGGTCCACATTCCCGGCAATCAGTCACCCTCACGGCCTCGCCTCTTTCCTCGCCTCCTCTGCACCGGGAACTAGTTATATTACGAGTTTGGGAGAGGGGGAGAAGGAGGAGGAGGGGGAGGAGGAGGAAACAAATGTGAGAGTATAAAGATGTGAGAATGAGGAAGAAAAAACGAGGAAAATAACAAAAAAAAAAAAAACAAAGAAAAAAAGAAGAGGAGGAGAAGGAGGAGAAAGAGGAGACTTGTGAGAAAGATGCAGAATATATACAGATGAGGAGGAGGAGAGAGTGAAGAAGAGAACAAAAAGGAGAGAAGAAGAAGAAGAGAGAAATAGATAAGGAATGAATTGTGAGGAAGAGGAGGAAAGTGTGAAGATAGCGAGGAGCATATAGAGGAATAAGAAATAAAGAAAAAAATATGCATAAAAGCTCTTCAGATGAAACTTGTACTGATAACAAAGTGGACGCAAGTATTCTCTCTCTCTCTCTCTCTCTCTCTCTCTCTCTCTCTCTCTCTCTCTCTCTCTCTCTCTCTCTCTCTCTCTCTCTTTCTCTTTTCTCTCTTCTTTATTCTCTTTCTCTCTCTCTCTCTCTCTCTCTCTCTCTCTCTCTCTCTCTCTCTCTCTCTCTCTCTCTCTCTCTCTCTCTCTCTCTCTCTCTCTCTCTCTCTCTCTCTCTCTCTCTCTCTCTCTCTCTCTCTCTCTCTCTCTCTCTCTCTCTCTCTCTCTCTCTGTTCACTTATTCCAGCACATTATTCCAGCCACTAGACTTCCCTAATGCCACACACGCTTCTCTTCTTTTAATAATACAACCCGCAGTCAACCTCCCTCAAGTATGTCTCCTTCATCCCTTCAAAAACCTCTTTGGCAACCTTCGCTTTGTTGGGACGTTGAGAAGTACCTAAGTCTTGCCTATGAGATTTTTAGCCACTTTCAGACTACCTATGCTTAAGAAACTCCTAAGACAACTTTTTTTTTCAACTCTTACAATACTTAACTTCAATAACATCTAAGACAACCTTCGCTTTGTTGGGACGTTGGGAGCTACTTAAGTCTTGCCTCTGAGATCAATGGCTACTCTCAGACTACTTATGCTTAACAAACTCTCAAGACAACCTTTTTTTCTACTCTTATACTACTGAACCTCAATAACCTCTAAGACAACCTTCGCTTTGTTGAGATGTTGGGAGGTACGGTACATATGTCTTGCCTATGAGATATTTTCCCACTCTCAGACTACCTATCATAAACAATCTCTAATACAGTCAGTCTTCTTGCTTCTTGCCACGTTCAGACTACCTATCCTCAACTTACTCAGACAATCCTCTTTCTGTGTTCCCGCTGCAAGGCATTTTAACGAGACTAAGACCTTTGCCACTAACGAGACTAAGGACCTGTAGTGTGTGACGTGGGTGGTGGTTGCTTCAAGGATATGTATATAATTCTCTTTCCATATATTTATCTATCTATCTGTCTAGCTGTCTTTCCATTTATCTATTAATCTATTTCTTTCCATCTATATATCTATCTTTCCAGTGATTTATATTTATCTATTTATATATCTATTTATACAATCTATCTTTCCATCTACTTAATTATCCATCTATTTGTCTATCTATCTATCTATCTTTCCATCTACCTAATTATCCATCTATCTATCTTTCTATCTATCAGTCTTTCCCCATCTACCTCTTTGTATATGTATCTATCTATTATTTATATCAAAGCTTTCCATACACTTCCTTCTTTTGTCAACTCTGATCCCTTGTTACCGCCAGAAATAAAGCTTAAGAATGAAGTTTTGTGAAATATGAAACACTCTTACCAGCTAACATCCTGCGACGAAGAGAAACATCGGTACACATCAATTAAAGAATGAAGTTTTGTGAAATATGAAACACTCTTACCAGCTAACATCCTGCGACGAAGAGAAACATCGGTACACATCAATTAAAGAATGAAGTTTTTTGAAATATGAAACACTCTTACCAGCTAACATCCTGAGACGAAGAGAAACATCGGCACACATCAATTAAAGAATGAAGTTTTGTGAAATATGAAACACTCTTACCAGCTAACATCCTGAGACGAAGAGAAACATCGGTACATATCAGTTTCAGAATGAAGTTTTGTGACACATGAAACACTCTTACCAGCTGACACTATGACGGAAAAATCACGTCAACTCACTTCTTCATTGCAGTTTGTGAATGAAATTTTATATAGTTTTCCTTGTTTATTATTTCACTATCAGTTCTTGCCTCCGACGGTCAAGTGTTTGTTCGACTGAGCTTCCAGACAGACCAGTGACGGAGGATAGCAATATACGCGCCTTGCATCCTGTTATACGAGACGGAAGCTTACCCGGGTTAAACGCCCCAAGCGGCAGACAATATCCTTTCACTCTGCACAATATATATTCCTGTTGAAGTAGTCGCTAAACCTTTCTTATTACGACAGGGACAATAGTATTTTTTTTTTACAGCTAAGGAGACAGTTCAAGGGCGTAAAGAAAAATATTAAAACACAAAAAGCCCGCTACTTACTTAGAGACCTGTGTGTTCTCTCTCATCTGATACCAAGGACTGCGACGCATATAACACTTTGGACTCAATACGATCGTAGACCAAATGAAATAAGAAAGTAATAATGGAAATGATAAAATTCTCCCAATAATTTATCTTCTAACTCTTCCCAACATGGCGTTATGAGGTGAGTTGTATCCCTTACTCCTATTCTCACAAACCCCAGTCCCAACACCTCCTCCTCCCCCTCTCCCTTCCCAAAAAAGATAAAAAATAGAAAACCACGACAGCATGAAAAAAAAATCGACAGAACACTTTTTTTTAACGCCAAATACCACACAACCCCCCCACACGCCTCCCCTCCCCCCATAATGAAAAGAATAAATAAAGCCCTTACTTCTGCTCTCACGTGCTGACTTCATAACATTATCCTCATCAACTCTCTTTTTCAATCCTCGTCCACTTATTTGATCCTTTTCACAATTGATCTTCTCTCTCTATCCTCCCTCCATATACTCCCTTCACATGGTCATCCCTATCCATTCAATTAACTACGGTCAATCCAATTATATGCAATCCAATGCAATCCACTTATTTGATCCTATTCACTATTGATCTTCCCCCTGTCACCCTCTCCCTTAATCCTGTTCTCGTATGCCCTCTACACAATGGCATTCTTTCATTCACTCTCACCGTATATCCAAACCAAATTTACCTTCTATAACAATGCGGCGTTTAGAACTCTATCGTGCACATATTGCAATTTTATTTACTGAGGAGATTACTGTAGTTTTCTGATATACTACGAGGAAAATATAAAGGAAAATATAACGTAGAAATAGAAGAAGAAGAAGAAGAAGAAGAAGAAGAAGAAGAAGAAGAAGAAGAAGAAGAAGAAGAAAAAGTAGAAGAAAAGAAAAAAAGTAAAAGAAAAAGAAGAAAAGGAAGAAGAAGAAGGAGAAGAAGAAGACGAAGACGAAGAACGAGAACAGGAAGATGAACAAGAACAACAAAAAGAACAACAACAACAAGATCTCTCAACCCTCTAACCTCTAACGGCACTGCTCTTTCATCACATCAACAGGAGCTAAAGTTATATACAGGCAGACAGCGAGACAAGCATCATCGCCAATCTGCCCCGGAGCCGCGTGTTGGTCATTTAGATATTGTGTTTCCCGCCGCGAGCGCTCAAGTCACTCACTCATCCCTTCAGCCGGGGAGTCGGGTCATTCACCTCGACTGTAATACCGGAACTGTATTTTTGTGTGACGGGAATGATACGTAAATAGATAGATAGATAGGGAGAGAGAGAGGGAAGAGAGATACAGTATACTGAGATAAAAAAAAAAAGAGAGAAATGGAGAGAAAAAGGAAGAAAGAGGACAAGGGAGGAAGAAAGAACAGAGAGAGAGAGAGAGAGAGAGAGAGAGAGAGAGAGAGAGAGAGAGAGAGAGAGAGAGAGAGAGAGAGAGAGAGAGAGAGAGAGAGAGAGAGAGAGAGAGAGAGAGAGAGATTACATAACAACTCATTACCCAGAACTTGACACACATAAAAGACTCAGTCACGACATAATTAAACCGGGAACAAAAATAAAACAACAAAATAAAATAATAATAATAAAAATCCGTAAAATAATCAAGGTAAATCGTAATAAAAATCAATAAAAACAGCAATAAAAATCTAATACAAAATACATCACTTCACCAACATCTAATAAAAAATAAAACAATAAAATAGAAATAAAAATCAGTAAAAAACAGGAAAAATAACAAAATAAAACCCAAATACAATATCTCACTACACCAACTTTTTTCTTCAATCATTCACAAACATCAAAGTCGGTATTGTAAGACACTTTTGTTTCTCACATCAGCTATTTCTAAAGGTCAAAGATGAGGTCAGTCGGGTTCTAAGGAGTGTTTCTTCAGGTTCATGGTACAGAAGAAGGGTCACACTACCACCAGGGTCACAAAACTACCCCTGGAAATCCCCACAACTCCTACGAAAGCCTTGTCAAATGTGTGTTCTTAATTTCAAGGTACAGAAGAAGGGTCAAACTACTTCCAGGGTCACAAAACTACTCCTGGAAATGCCCACAACTCCTACGAAAGCCTTGTCAAATGTGTGTTTCTTAATTTCAAGGTACAGAAGAAGGGTCAAACTACTTCCAGGGTCACAAAACTACTCCTGGAAATGCCCACAACTCCTACGAAAGCCTTGTCAAATGTGTGTTCTTAATTTCAAGGTACAGAAGAAGGGTCAAACTACTTCCAGGGTCACAAAACTACTCCTGGAAATGCCCACAACTCCTACGAAAGCCTTGTCAAATGTGTGTTTCTTAATTTCAAGGTACAGAAGAAGGGTCACACTACCACCAGGGTCACAAAACTACTCCTGGAAATGCCCACAACTCCTACGAAACCCTTGTCAAAAGTGTGTTTTTTAATTTCAAGGTACAGGAGAAGGGTCACACTACCACCAGGGTCACAAAACTACTCCTGGAAATGCCCACAACTCCTACGTAAGCCTTGTCAAATGTGTGTTTCTTAATTTCAAGGTACAGAAGAAGGGTCACACTACCACCAGGGTCACAAAACTACTCCTGGAAATGCCCACACCACCCACGAAAGCCTTGTCAAATGTGTGTTCTTAATTTCAAGGTACAGAGGAAGGGTCACACTACCACCAGGGTCACAAAACTACTCCTGGAAATGCCCACACCACCTACGAAAGCCTTGTCAAATAGGGGTTCTTGGGCGACGAAATGTCTTATAATACGCCCCTAAGACACAAGTAAACTCATAATAAACTACCTAAGAAAATAAGTCATCCGGGGGGAGTGGCTTCATAACCGTCAACTCCTCCCATAACAAACAATAAAGGGGATTAGCATGACAGTCGAAGAGGGTTTAGCGGCGCCCTGGACACATAAATATTTTCACCATTATGCAAATCAGCCAACTCGTAAATCAACGCGTTATTTAATCTATGTCTGTGTCTTCGTGGGATGGACTGACTATATTTGACCTTGTTTTTGGCCACCTCTTCTGATTCTTTTATGGGAGCAGCGATTAGCGGGCTTTTTTTTATTATTGTGGATTTTTTTTGTGCCCTTGAGCTGCCTCCTTTGTTGTAAAAAAAAGAAAAATATGGACGGCTAACTCTATCTTTGAATTTTTTTTTTTTTTTTTTTTTTTTTTTACAGCAGAGGAGTCAGTTCAAGGGCATAAAAAAGGTAACAAACGTGAGAAATGAAGCCCGCTACTCACTGCTCCTATAAAGAGTTAAAGGAGTGGCTGATAGAGAGGTCAATTTCGGGAGGAGAGGTGTCCTGATAAGCTATGTGTTTATTTATATAAGTCTGTTTCTTTACGTGTACTTGCTTATTTACTCAAGTGTTTTGTTATTCTACTTTTTTTTATTAGTTACTTTTCCTCACTTCTTTGATTTGTTATTTTCTCATCCTTTCACTCCTTTATTCAGTTCATTTTTATTCATTTCCTCGATTGAGCTAACTTCCTTATTTGTTACGTTTTTCTCACTTTCTTATTATGCTGCTCTCCGCTTTTGTAAGGAATCAACAGAACAACAAGCACATTCTGTTCAATTTAACTTTACTCAATTACTACCCTCTGTCTTTCCTTTTACGTATGAGACAGACTGCAATACCTCTCCTCTTCATCCTCTACTTCTCTTATTCAACCCACTCTGACCCTCCTTAAATTATCTTGGTCAACTCTCATTTCACTCCTTCCCAGTTTTCATTCCATCCTCAGCTTACGCCTTTATATTCCTCTGTTTTCCCTGCTACGTACAAGATAGGCAGCAACACCTCTCCTCTTCTTCCTTCTTTTATTCAACCCACTCTGACCCTCCTTAAATCTTCTTGGTCAACTCTCATTTCACTCCTTCCCAGTCTTCATTCCATCCTCAGCTTACGCCTTTATATTCCTCTGTTTTCCCTGCTACGTACAAGATAGGCAGCAATACCTCTCCTCTTCTTCCTTTACTTCTTTTATTCAACCCACTCTTACCCCTCTACGTGTATAGGACAGACTGCATTACCTTTCCTCTTCCTCCTTCACTCCTCTTAGTTAACTCTCTCACTTCTCTCCCTTCTAGTCTTCCCCGTTCCATCCTCAGCTTACGCCTGCACCCTCACGCCACCACAGGGTCACTCCTCCTCCTCCTCCTCTTCCTCCTCCTCCTCGTCCGCCTCTTCCTCGTGACTAGATCACTTACATCAATTACTACTAATCTCCCCTCGTTTATTCTTCATAGGGGAGGGGCGTGATGAAAGGGGGGCGCCGAGGGGACACTAGCGACCATGGGGAGAGAGGAGAGAGGGGGAGGGTAGAGAAGGAACGGGAAGGGAGGGAAGGGAAGGGAAGGGAAAGGAGGGGAAGGGAAGGGGGAAGAACGGGAAGGAACGGGGAGGGAAGGGAAGGGAAAGGAGGGGAAGGGAAGGGAAGGGAAGAGAAGGGAAAGGAGGGGAAGGGAAGGGAAGGGAAGGGGGAAGAACGGAAAGGAACGGGAAGGGAGTGAAGGGAAGAGAAGGGAAAGGAGGGGAAAGGAAGGGAAGGGAGAGGAACGAGAAGGAACGGGAAGGGAGGGAAGAGAAGGGAAAGGAGGGGAAGGGAAGGGAAGGGAGAGGAAAAGAAGGGGAAGAGGAGGAAGGGAAGGATGAAGGAATGAGAAAGGGAAGGGAAGACTTAGTGATGATATCCTCCTCCTCCTCCGCCTCCTCCTCCTCCTCCTTTCTATCATTCGCGACAATATGGTGAAATTCTTCGAAGAAAATAATATGATAAATAATTCGCAACATGGCTTCCGTAGTAAACGTTCGTGTTTGACTAACTTACTTGATTTTTTTCACTATATTTTTGAGGTGTTCGATGAAAGCAGATCAGTAGATATCATATATCTGGATTTTCAAAAGGCATTTGATAAGGTACCCCACCAACGATTGCTCAGCAAATTACTGGCGCACGGTATCTCGGGAAACGTTCACAATTGGCTTGCGGACTGGCTCTCTGAGCGGAAACAGAGAGTAGTTCTAAACGGTGTTACATCTAATTGGCTCGATGTCAAAAGCGGCGTACCTCAAGGATCAGTGCTTGGCCCCATGCTCTTCTTAATTTATGTTAATGATATCGATGATGGGCTCACTTGCAAAGTATCAAAATTTGCTGATGACACAAAAATTGCTAGGAAAGTAACTGCGACACTCGACGAAGAAGCTTTACAATCAGATCTAGATCGACTTGCACGTTGGGCCAATCAATGGCAAATGAAATTTAACGTTGACAAATGTAAAGTGTTGCACATCGGAAAAAATAACAATCGCGTTCGATACGTAATGAATGGCCAACAACTTTCTGCAGTAAGTAAAGAAAAGGATCTTGGAATCACTATATCAAGCGATTTAAAGCCCGGTCAGCATTGTTCAGAGGTAGTTAAAACTGCAAACAAATTGGTTGGCTTCATCGGACGAGTCTTTAATAATAAATCCGAAAAAGTAATATTAAAACTATAATTCGTTGGTTCGACCCCGTCTAGAGTACTGCGTACAGTTTTGGTCTCCCTACTACAGAAAAGACATAGAAAAGTTGGAACGGGTCCAACGAAGAGTAACAAAGATGATTCCTAGGTTGAGAAATTTGTCATATGAACAAAGGCTTAAAGAAGTAAATTTATTCAGCCTATCAAAACGAAGAATGCGAGGCGATCTAATAGAAGTGTTTAAAATGTTCAAAGGATTCAGTGATATTAATGCGGAAGATTACTTTACAATTGATCGATCAAATAGAACAAGAAGAAATCACAATTTGAAGATAAGTGGTAAAAGATTCTCGTCGCACGAAGCTAAACACTTCTTCTTCAATCGAGTTGTTAATGTTTGGAACTCTCTACCTTGTGATGTCGTTGATAGTACAACAGTTACGGCCTTCAAGAATAGATTAGACAAGTGTTTTGAATCCAACCAGCAACTAAGATATTACTCATTGTCGTAATAACATTAAGTTCTTTCGAATACTGGTGTCCTTGTCCGCTTTTATCGCCCGGTTAGTGGTAGCAGTAATGGTAGTTCTTTCCTCTTTCCTACATAAATTATATGCAGTTTTTCTATGCTGCATGGTTCTTTTTCCTTTCCTGCCAGCTTTGGCTGGAGGGATGGGGGGGTGGGGAGGAGCCTTCGCCTTTGCTGTCCTTCATCTTCCACCTTTGATTAGATAGTTAGTGTAGCTTGTCACAAACAACCTCGTAAGGACCAGCAGGTCTGCTGTTGTTTGTTCTTTCTTTGTGTTCCGTTGTGTTCCTCCTACTACTAC
This sequence comes from Eriocheir sinensis, assembly GCF_024679095.1. Lineage (NCBI taxonomy): Eukaryota > Metazoa > Arthropoda > Malacostraca > Decapoda > Varunidae > Eriocheir > Eriocheir sinensis. The sequence continues at coordinate 14,699,118 of NC_066519.1, forward strand.
TATTACCACTACGAGAGAGAGAGAGAGAGAGAGAGAGAGAGCGTAATTAACCAACTAGTGCAAGTGTTATGCTGATACAACTCACATAGTTAACAATAAAAAAACACGTTCATTTAATTGCAGGTGTGTGTGTGTGTGTGTGTGTGTGTGTGTGTGTGTTGTTTTGAGAGCCATTTGTGCGCTCAGGAAAGTGTCATGTGAGGGGAGCGATAGGAGGAAATGGCGTGACGGGGGTCTGGTGAATGTCAAACAGTAGTAGTAGTAGTAGTAGTAGTAGTAGTAGTAGTAGTAGTAGTAGTAGTAGTAGTAGTAGTAGTAGTGGTGGTGGTAGTAGTAGTAGTAGTAGTAGTTGACAGTATATAATGAGGTTTAATTATTTCTCCGTTAAACATAATTTCTCTTGTCTATCATGTAGCCAAACCCCCTTCAAGAGTTAATTTACGAGGAAGTTAATTCATTCCACCGTTAATGAACCAAATTGCAAGTGAATACAATAAGCCTAAACACCTTTTTTGAGTTAGTTTATATGCATGTTAAATCATCTCCTACCTTATTTCTCGCGTCTGTCATAAAGCTAAACACATAATTAAGAGATGATATATGAAGAAGATAATTCATTTCACTGTCTAACTTCACTTCTGGCGTCAGTAGTAAACCCACACACATTTCAACAGATAATTCATATATAAGCTAATTGATTTCCCCTTCTAACCTAATTCCTGGCGTCTGTCATAGAGCTAAACAACTTTGAAGGGATAATTTATAAAGAAAGTAACTCATCTCACTCTCTAACCTAATCTCTGGTGCCTCTAATACACCATTTTGGACATTTTACATATAACTTCAGGAACTTAACGACTCAAGGCTGGAGGCTGCAGAACGCTTAGCCTCAGACCTTACTATTATTTCCGATTGGGGCAAGAAGAACCTGGTGTCCTTCAACGCCTCAAAAACACAGTTTCTCCACCTATCCACTCGACACAATCTTCCAAACAACTATCCCCTATTCTTTGACAACACCCAGCTATCACCTTCCTCAACACTAAACATTCTCGGTCTATCCTTAACTCAAAATCTCAACTGGAAACTTCATATCTCATCTCTTACTAAATCAGCTTCCTCGAGGCTGGGCGTTCTGTACCGTCTCCGCCAGTTCTTCTCCCCTGCACAGTTGCTGTCCATATACAGGGGCCTTGTCCGCCCTCGTATGGAGTATGCATCTCATGTGTGGGGGGGGCTCCACTCACACAGCTCTTCTGGACAGAGTGGAGGCTAAGGCTCTTCGTCTCATCAGCTCTCCTCCTCATACTGATAGTCTTCTACCTCTTAAATTCCGCCGCAATGTTGCCTCTCTTTCTATCTTCTTCCGATATTTGCACATATTGCTCTTCCGAACTTGCTAACTGCATGCCTCCCCCCTCCCATGCTGCACTCGACTTTCTACTCATGCTCATCCCTATACTGTCCAAACCCCTTATGCAAGAGTTAACCAGCATCTTCACTCTTTCATCCCTCACGCTGGTAAACTCTGGAACAATCTTCCTTCATCTGTATTTCCTCCTGCCTACGACTTGAACTCTTTCAAGAGGAGGGTATCAGGACACCTCTCCTCCCGTATTTGATCTTCCTTTCGGCCACCTCTTTTGTTTCTTTTTTAGGAGCAGCGAGTAGCGGGCTTTTTTTATTATTATTGTTTTCTTTTTTGTGTGTGCCCTTGAGCTGCCTCCTTTGCTGTAAAAAAAAAAAAAAAAAAAAAAAAACTTAACTCATCTCACCGCCTAACCTCATTTCTCGCGTCTGTCGTAAAGCTAAACACATAATTACGAGATGATTTATGAAAAAGGTAATTCATTTCACTCTCTAATCTAATCTCTGGTGCCTCTAATACACCATTTTGTACAATTTACACGAAACTAAACTCATCTCACCGCCTAACCTCATTTCTCGCGTCTGTCGTAAAGCTAAACAAACACCCTTCCAGCACAAACACGGGCTCGCTAATAAGCCTGCAGCGGGGAACATCACAACGCTTGAGTCTGCCTTCATAAAGCACTCACCATTACACTCGGCCCCCACGCTTGCCCTAGATGCATGTTTATGAAATTCCCCGAGACCCGCTGAATGTTATGATGAGACTCGCTGGTAATGCAGAATGGAGTGTGTGGGATTGGGAGGGCTGTCATGGGTTGGAAAAGGAGGAGGAGGAAAGACCAGGGAAAGAGAATGAGGAAGAGAAGAGTGGGGAGGAGGAAGAAAAGGAGGAAGAAGGAGGAGAAGGAAGAAGAGAGAGATGTGGAGGAGGAAGTAAAGGAAGGAAAAAGAAGAAGTAGGAAAAGAAGATTGGGAGGGAGGAAGAAGAAAATAAGGAAAGATAAGGAGGAAGAGGAATGTGGAGGAGAAAGGAAAGAAGGAAGGAGAATGAGGAAGAAGTGAGAGAGATGTGGAGGAGGAAGAAAAGGAAGGAAGGAGCAGAAGGAAGGAAGACAAATTCTTCTTATAACAAACAAACAGAAGCGATCGATCAAAACAATGCAATTTTCTTTTTTTTCTTTTGTGTTTTTTTTCGGAGGCATGTTTTCATTCAGACTCTCTCTCTCTCTCTCTCTCTCTCTCTCTCTCTCTCTCTCTCTCTCTCTCTCTCTCTCTCTCTCTCTCTCTCTCTCTCTCTCTCTCTCTCTCTCTCTCTCTCTCTCTCTCTCTCTCTCTCTCTCTCTCTAATTGCTCGTCCCTCGTTTACTCTCGTTCTCCCATTTCAGAATCATCCTCTACTTTCGTTGTTAGCTCCCCCTCCTCCTCCTCCTCCTCCTCCTCCTCCTCCCTCCAGCTTATCTTACCCTCCGTTCACTGTCCTCCTCCTCCTCCTCCTCCTCCTCTTTCTCTTCCTCCAGCTTTTCTCTCTCTCTCCATCCCGTCTGATCTAAAGCCACTCAATCCTACCTAAGTCTCTCTCTCTCTCTCTCTCTCTCTCTCTCTCTCTCTCTCTCTCTCTCTCTCTCTCTCTCTCTCTCTGATAAAAAATCATAACTCTTCCAACTTTTCTTCCATGCCACACCCTTTTTCCTCCCTTCTCTCTCTCTCTCTCTCTCTCTCTCTCTCTCTCTCTCTCTCTCTCTCTCTCTCTCTCTCTCTCTCTCTCTTCCCTTCAATTCTTCTTTTCTCCCTTCCTTTCTTCTTTTCTCTCCCTTTTTCCCTCCTTATTCCTCCTCGTCCTCTGTTTTCTCTCGACCCCTCCTTCCCTCCAATTCCTCCTCCCATCCTTTCTTCCTCTTCTTCCCTTTATCTCTCCTCCTCTCCTTTCAATTCTTCCTCCATTTCAACCTTCTCTCTCCTTCTCTCTCTCTCTAGTCTTCTCTTAATTGCTACCTTCTCTCCAATTCCTCCCTTCTCTCCCTTCTCCTCTCCTCTCCTATTCCTTCCCTTTATTCTTCCCTCCACCTCTCCCTCCCTCTTCTCTCCTCTCCTCCCTATTTTGACCACCCTTCGTCTCTCTCTCTCTCTCTCTCTCTCTCTCTCTCTCTCTCTCTCTCTCTCTCTCTCTCTCTCCTCCTCCTTCCTTCCTCCGCTTCTATTCTCCCTATGAGTCATAAAGGGAGGAGGAGGGCGTGGGTCCGGGGAGAGAAAAGGGGGGTGAGGGGAGGGAAGGGAGAGAAGAGGGAGGGAGAGATGGAGGAAACTTGTGTGACTCTCCCATATATTTATTTTTTTCCTCCTCCTCCTCCTCCAATCTATCTCCTCCACTTAGGTCCCTTCCTCTCTCTCTCTCTCTCTCTCTCTCTCTCTCTCTCTCTCTCTCTCTCTCTCTCTCTCTCTCTCTCTCTCTCTCTCTCTCTCTCTCTCTCTCTCTCTCTCTCTCTCTCTCTCTCCTTTCTCCTATTTTTCCTCTTATTCTTTTTTTTTCTCCTTTATCACAAATTCCAATATTATTCTGCTTCTCATATGTTGTTTTTCCTCTTCCTCCTCCTCCTCCTCCTCCTCTTCCTCCTCTTCCTCCTCCTCTCTTCCTTTTATTCTCCTCTTTTTCTCTCTCCTTTCCTCCCCCTTAACCACCATGCATATATTCCTGTTTTCTTTCTCCTAAATCATCTCCCTTCCTCTTTCTCTTCTTCTTCCTCCTCCTCCTCGTCCTCCTCCTCCTCTATTTATAACCATTGAGTGTCTTTCCTATGTTTTCTTTTACGTATTTTTAGCTTATTATTTTCTTCATCTTTGTTTGTAAGTTATCATCAGCTATATTTTTTTCTGTAATTAATTCCATACCTTATCAATTATTTTTATTTTGTGTATTTCTACTTTAATCTTTTTTCTTTTTATCTTTTTTTATTGTTTGCATCTATTGTTCATCTTTATCTCCGTAGTTCTTTTTTTTTCAACATCTTTCTACATCAACATCATTCAATCATTCAAAATTCAACATCATTCTATCTCTCATTTCTGCAATTTCTCCCGTATCATTTTTTTTCACTTCGCTTTTTTTCCCTTATCAGTGAATTATTCCTTCCTATCCCCGGACGCAATAACCATTACCCGAACTAAAAGCCGGACGTGAAGGCCATTTCTTTTCCAATATCTTTTCCATCATTCCATCCTTATCCTTTCCTTCTTTTGTCTTTCCCTTAGAATCTGACACTCACTCTCTCATGTCTTTTGCCTGTCCTCCCATTACCGAACACCCTTCCTTCCCTCAACCCTCTTCTTCCTCGCCCTCTTCCATTCCCAGGCCCTCTTTCTCGTCCCCTTCCTTCCCTCACCCCTTTTCTTCCTCTTCCTCTTCCATTCCCAGGTCCTCTTTTTCGTCCCCTTCCTCTTCCTCGTTCTCTTCCATTCCCAGGCCCCTCTTTCTCCTCCCCTTCCTTCCCTCACCCCTTTTCTTCCTCTTCCTCTTCCATTCCTAGCCCCTCTTTCTCGTCCCCTTCCTTCCCTCAACCCTCTTCTTCCTCTTCCTCTTCCATTCCCAGGCCCCTCTTTCTCGTCCCCTTCCTTCCTTAGCCCCTCTTCCTCATCCCCTCTCTTCCCCCAGCCTTCGTCCCCTTCCCTCCCTCACCCCTCTTCACCGTCCATTCCTCCGCCCTTTACATGCTCAGGTATTCGTGTTTGTGTTGGCCATTCGCGTGTTCAGGTCTCAGGCAGGTGGACAGGATGCAAAAATACAACCGATCTCTTTTGTGGGGAGCTGTTCACTTCGCGGGGAGGCGCCACTGGAAGGCCGCTCGGTACAGGAGAGGACCATATGTATTCTATCTTCTCCTTATCTAGCATGTATTGGGGACGACTTGCATATTGATGGAAAACCGAGGACAAATTGATTTCTTAGTCAGGTACACGGGTCTAGTAGTTCTTCTTTGGTGTCAACTCGAACCATAAGATGCGATGAAAGAAAACATGATAATACAACTTGGTGAGGGAACTTGTACTTACCGAGCAGGCCGAGCAGGATGCGTAACTTCCAGCGCCTGGGAAGACAAGGCAAACATTAGTTAACAAGGTCACAGTACATTCACATTACATATCACACATTCCCTTACCATAGAGGGAAAAAAAGAGAAACTAAAAAGAAGTAAAATTGTGCTTATTCTTAACTCTTCCACAGTAAAGGAACAGAACATTTTAGAGCATTATTAAAGGAAGCTAACATTGAACATTTGCCTTAGTTGCCTTAGTGGTTAAGTGGATGAGATAAAATACACACGTTCCTTACCATAGAGGGAAAAAAAGAGAAACTAAAAAGAAGAAAAATTGTGCTTATTTTTAACTCTTCCACTGTAAAGGAACAGAACATTTTAGAGCATTATTAAAGGAAGCTAACATTGAACA
>NC_066519.1:14709928-14742428 GCF_024679095.1 Eriocheir sinensis
CCCCTCCCAAAAAGACTTAAACTCCCCTCTCTTTTAAACCTCTCCCCTTTAAATCTCCCTCTCCCTTATCTCTACTCCCCTCCTCTCCCTTTAACTTTCCCTCCCCCCTCCCCTCACTCCCCTTAACCTCCCCTCTCCCCACCCCTTATCTCCCCTCTCAAGCCCTCCCCATCAATAAATAAAGTCCCATCACTTGTTTCATTGCCCATTGAGACACTTAAAGTTCTGGGAAATTACATCAAAGTCCCTCGTTACGGCTGGTTCTGAGAGAGGGAGTGATGGTCTAAAGAGCGTATTCACAATTGATAAGACGATATATGAGCTGGTATTTAGATGTCTTCATATATGTTGGGTTAAGGTTAAGGTTAGTGATGGTTGGAAGAGCGTATTCACAATTGCTAAGACGATATATGAAGTGCTATTTAGATGTCTTCATATATGTTGGGTTGAGGTTAAGGTTAGTGATGCTTTGAAGAGCTTATTCACTAATGCTAACAATAAATATAGACTGGTATTAAGATGTCTTCATATATGTTGGGTTGAGGTTAAGGTTAGTGATGCTTTGAAGAGCTTATTCACTTATGCTAACAATAAGTATAGACTGGTATTAAGATGTCTTCATATATGTTGGGTTAAGGTTAAGGTTTAGGGTTAAGTTTGTATAGAAAGATGTATATGTTATGTATCAAAGACGTTGTTAAATACTGGTTATAAAGTGATGGTAATGGTTTAAAGGGATTATTTGCATGTCTAAAGAAGGAAAATATGAGTTTGTCTTTAAAGGTGCAATATTCTTTCATACATTTTAGGCATATGTATAGAATGATGTATGTTATGTAGTAGTAGTAGTAGTAGTAGTAGTAGTAGTAGTAGTAGTAGGAGGAGGAGGAGTGGCAACAATAGTATAAGTCTGTCTATCTATCTATCAATCAATCTCTCTCTCTCTCTCTCTCTCTCTCTCTCTCTCTCTCTCTCTCTCTCTCTCTCTCTCTCACACACACACACATCCCCCCCCCCCACACACACACACACACACATCCCCACCCCCCCACACACACATCCCCCCCCAAACACACACACACACACATCCCCACACACACACACACACACACATCCCCCCCCCCCCCACACACACACACACAAGACCTCATCACCTTTACTCTCTCATGGCTTCTCTAAGGAAAAAATAAATGAACGCTTGTAATATTTATAGCTCCCGACTCCTTGCGGGGATCGAACTGGGATCTCGAGGGATGAATGAAGGATTGCAGGACGCCATTATAGAATTAGGGTTAAGAGGGGAGAGAAGGGAGGGAGAGAGAGGGAGGAAAGAGAGAGAGAGAGAGAGAGAGAGAGAGAGAGAGAGAGAGAGAGAGAGAGAGAGAGAGAGAGTATAATTAGATAGAAAACATCGAGAGAAAAGGAAAGAAAAGGAAGAAAGAGAAAAAAAGAGGAAGAAATTCATAAAGATAACGAGAATAAACCAAGAGAGAGAGAGAGAGAGAGAGAGAGAGAGAGAGAGAGAGAGAGAGAGAGAGAGAGAGAAGGGAGACCACATAAAAAATACATGAGGAGAATAATGGAGAAAAATGGTGTCTGTCTAAAAAGGAGAAGGGGAAGAAGGAGAATAAGAGAGAGAGAAGATAGGGAAGGGACAAACAGAGATAAAAAAAAACTATGGAAAAAAAGACGAAGGGTTGCATGAGGAGAAGAAAAAGAGAGAGACAGAAGAGAAAGGGAGAGAGAAAAGGAGGAAAGAGAGGAGAAGAAAGGGGAGGAAAGAGAAGGGAACTTACTATTGGAGAGACAAAGTTAAGGAAAGAAAAGGAGGAAGGAAGGAAGAGGAAAAGGAAGAGAAGAAAAGGGAAATAAAGAAGGACATAAGAACTGGATGGAGGAAAAGATAATGGAAAGAAAGGATGGAAGGAAGAGGAGGAGAAGGGAAAGGGAAATAACGGAGAGAAATAGATAGAAAGAGAGAGAACGAGTAATGGAGGAGAAAAGAAGAAAGTGGAGAGAAGAGAACTAAAGGAAGAGAGAGAAAGAGAGGAATAAAAGATTGATTGGAGATATGAATAAGGGAGAGAAAATAAGGGAGGATAAGAAGGGAGAAACAGGAAGGGAGGAGGAGAGTGGAAAAAAGGAAGGGAGGAGGAGGAATAAGGGAGAGTAAAGAAGGGAGGAGGAAAAGAAGAAGGGAGAAACAGGAAGGGAGGAGGAGGAGGAGGAAAAGAAGGGAGAGGAAGGGCACATGAGGATTATATAGAAGAAAGGAGGAAGGAAAAGGGAAGAGAAGAAAGGGAGAGGAAGATAAGGGAGGGGAGGGGGGGAGGGAGAGAAGGGAGGGTGATTCCTCCTTAAAATTGATGCCTCCATTAAGGTAAGTGGCTTGCAACCCCTTACCTTATTTTTCACTCTTTCCCTTCCCTCCCTTTCCTTCCCCTTCATCCTCCCTTCCCTTCATTTTTCCTCCCCTTCACTCTTTCTTCCCTCCCTTTCCTTCCCCTTCATCCTCCCTTCCCTTCATTTTTCCTCCCCTTCACTCTTTCTTCCCGCCCTATCCTTCCCCATCATCCTCCCTTCCTTCATTTTTCCTCCCCTTCACTCTTTCGTCCCTCCCTTTCCTTCCCCTTCATCCTCCCTTCCCTTCATTTTTCCTCCCCTTCACTCTTTCTTCCCTCCCTTTCCTTCCCCTTCATCCTCCCTTCCCTTCATTTTTCCTCCCCTTCACTCTTTCTTCCCTCCCTTTCCTTCCCCTTCATCCTCCCTTCCCTTCATTTTTCCTCCCTTCACTCTTTCTTACCTTCCTTTCCTTCCCTTCATCCTCCCTTCCTTCATTTTTCCTCCCCTTCACTCTTTCTTCCCTCCCTTTCCTTCCCCTTCATCCTCCCTTCCCTTCATTTTTCCTCCCCTTCACTCTTTCTTCCCTCCCTTTCCTTCCCCTTCATCTTCCCTTACCTTCCTTTCCTTCCCCTTCATTCTCCCTTCCCTTCCTTTCTTTCCTTTCCAATCTTCCTTAGCTCCCTCCTTCCTTCCCTCCTTTCTTTCCCTCTCCCTTTTTCTTCATTATCTTTCTTCTCTCTCTCTCTCTCTCTCTCTCTCACACACACACACACACACACACACACACCTGGGGTAATGAAGATGAACGGACAGGTAAGAATCATTAGGAGTTATTAGTGATTATGTGTTTTTATAGGTACGTGTGTGTTTACCTGTATTTTTTTTTTTTTTACCTTCAAGACACGTTCATTATTTTTTTATATTTAGTGGTACTGTTTACTCTTCTACTTCCTCTTTCCTCTTCTTCTTCCTCCTCCTCCTCCTCCTCTTCCTCCTTCTCTTTTATTATTTTCTTTTTCTTCTCGTTCAAACATCATTATTTTCCTTTTACATTCTCACCTTTTCAAAACCTCTATCCTTTCCTCCTCCTCTTCGTTTTTTTCTCCTCTCCTCCTCTCCTCTTAAACCCAACATCCTCTTCCTTCTTTCCTTCAATCCTATCCTCTCTCCCTCTTCAAATTCCTCTTTCCTCCTCTTCTTCTTCTTCTTCCTCCTCCTCCTCTTTATTTCCTTTCTCTTATAGTTTAAACATCAATATCTCTTACATTTTTTACATTTTTTCAATCTCTTTCTCTTCCTCCTACTCTTCTTTTTCTTCTCTCCTCCTCTCCTCTTTACCTCCACATCCCCTTCCTCCTTCCCTTCCTTCCTATCCCCTCTCTCCATCTCCCGTCACTAGTTCGCATGTTTCTTTGTTTTCCTTTCCTTTGCTTCCCCTTATATTCTGGTAACCTCTCTTTTCTCTATCACATAACATACATACAACATACATAGATACATACACACATACATACATAAAAAAAAACATACATATACACATACAGTTAACCAAAAGACAAAACAAAAAGTAAAAAAAGCGTAGAAAACGAATCAAACATACGTCTAGCTATTTCCACCACAACATACATACATACATACAAACACACATACATACATACAAACAGTTAACAAAAAGACGAAACAAACACTCAAAAAACCGTGTGAAAAAAGAACCTAAAAAAATCTACACCTTGTCAATTCCCCCCCCCAAAAAAAAAAAACATACAAAAAAAAAAAACAGCGCCATCACGTTTGGATTGGAGGTCATTATCTACACGGGACAGCCAGGCATCAATCTCCATCACGCTAATCATATCTTCATAGCGTGAGTGATAATTATAAGAGAGAGGGAAGGGGGCGACGAGGAACGATGTCTTGGAGTCCTCCGGCAAACCTCTGGACGGTGGTCAAGGTGGGAGGGGGAAGGAGAGAGTAATGGTGAAGGGGGAGTAGATAGGTATTGGAGGGGACAAAGAGGAGGGGGTGATGGGAGGGTTTGAAGAGGTACAAAAAGAAGGAAAGGGGATGATAAAGGAAGAGACATGGATGAGAGGTGAAAGAAAGTACAGGTATAGACAAAGAGGAGGGGGAATGGGAGGGTTTGTAGAGGCAGAAAGAGAAGGAAAGGGGATGATAAAGGAAGAGACATGGATGAGAGGTGAAAGAAAGTACAGGTATAGAGAAAAGAGGGAGAATGGGAACGCTACGTAGGAGGAAGGAGGCAGAGGTAAACAGAAAAAGGGAGATAGGGAGGAGAGACACAGATGGATAGAGGAGTGATGTACAGGACAGAATAAAGATAGGTAGAATGGGGAGAGGTTGGTAGGAGGCACAAATAAACAAAGAAAGGTAGATAAATGGAGAGTGAGAGAAGAAACAGGTAGACAAGGAATGGAACAGAATAAAAATAGGTAGAATGGGAAGAGGTAGATAGAGGCAAAAGTAAACAAAGTGAGATAGACGGAGAGAGAGAGAGAGAGAGAGAGAGAGAGAGAGAGAGAGAGAGAGAGAGAGAGAGAGAGAGAGAGAGAGAGAGAGAGAGAGAGAGAGAGAGAGAGAGAGAGAGAGAGAGAGAGAGAGAGAGAGAGAGAGAGAGAGAGAGAGAGAGAGAGAGAGAGAGAGAGAGAGAGAGAGAGAGAGAGAGTAGCGGGCTTTTTTTTCATTATTGTTTCCTTGTTTTTCCTTGAGCTGTCTCCTCTGCTGTAAAAAAAAAAATAACTAGGAAGCAGAAAAATAAATCAGAGAAAAGGAAATTGGTGAAGAGAAAAGATCCAGTTATCTAAGGGGGAACAGGGAGGAGCATACTAAACAGAAAGGGAGATTGGTGTGTAAGGGATAAGGGAGAGGTAGGGAGGGTGAGAGGAAAGAGAAGAGGTAGGTAGGAAGAAGGTAGAGGTGCCGAGGGGGGAAGGAGGGAGAGGTAGAGAGAGGGAAGGGGAGGTAGGACAGGTAGAGGGTGTGGCGGACAGGTAAACAGGCTCCGCGGCGTCTTGATAATAAATGTCCTCAGGTTTTGGTGAGAATTGTGGCGTATTTGCATGTCCGCGACCCATTGCAGAGTGGCGTGTCCCGGAGTAGAGTAATGGCACCACACACACACACACACACACACACACACACACACACACACACACACACACACACACACACACACACACACGGTTGTTGTTGTTGTTTGTTGGTTTTCTATTTCGGAAACTCATTTTCTTGTATTCTTTTCTTATGACCAAACACACACATACATATATAAACACACACACACACACACACACACACACACACACACACATACCATTCCTAACCTAACCTAACCTTTAATATGACCAAACACACACATACATATGAACACACACACACACACACACACACACACACACACACACATACCATTCTTACCCTAACCTAACCTAACCTAACCATTCCCCTATCCCTCCCTTCCTCCCCCTCCCCCCTCCTCCCTTCCCCCCTCTCCTCCCCCCCACACACCTGCACGTAGATAGAATTGCCATCACGTGCCGCCGGACAGTTCCTCACGTGTAGCCGCGGTCATTAACTTCCCTATTATCTCTTTACGGCGGTCATCAGGGATTTATTTAATAGTCTGATGACCTCCGGGGACCCGCTGTAAAGTATGACGTTTGAGGTTCCAAGAAAAAAAAATGTATCTTTATTTTTTTTTTATATCTTGATGACTTTCTTTGAGGTCGCTTTTTTTTTCTTTTTTTTTGTCATTTTATTGTTTACTTTATATTTTATCGCTTCGCTTCACTCTTATTTTTTTTTACTTATTCACATGCTAACGATGTTTCTGCTAATGCTTGATCTCACACACACACACACACACACACACACACACACACACACACACACACACACACGTTCTTATTTACGTTGAGAATGATGTCTTTTTTTATGTCAATGTTATTCGTGAAGTTTTGCAGGCTATCTACGTTCATTCACTTCGTTTCTTTAGTTAGCTTAATTTAGTTAGTTCATTTCTTTCACTGTTAAATAAAATCTTCACTTCTTCCACATTCACTCACACAAAAAAATGAATAAGATAAAAACATGATTATAGGAATGAAGATCAAATCAATGTAAAATCATATATCTCGAGACTGTCACTTCTTTCCACCACAAGCACAGTTTCATTCCCTCATTCCTCTCAATAATATGTAAGTTATTTAAATCCCCTAACGCCTCACTTCACTCTCAGCATAACCATCAACTTCCTTCTTCTCTCTTCTTTCATTTATTCACTCTTTCTTACTTCCTTTCCTCCCCGTTTTTACCTTCACGTCACCGTCCGTCCGTCCCCGTTAACCCTGCCGACCCCAGCCAAGCCAACCCAGCGCGGCGAGAAGATTAAAACCACAAAGCAGCGGTCCAATAAAGCCTTCCCAACGCGCCCGAAGAATGGTCGCGCTCCGCCTCGCCTCTGGTCCTTTGGTCGCGGGATTGCTGGAGTTTTGTGACCGGGCGATATTGCTTCCCCGACAGTCGCCTTTAAGCGGTACTTCCCCGGCGCTGTACACGTCTGCTCGCCTCCCTTTTCGCTCTACTCGGGGCGTCGGGTGCCATGGAAACGAGTCGTGTCTTGCGCTGGATATAAGAATGGCATCTTTAAGCGGTACTTCGAAGATGGAATAGAACGTGGAAGTCTGCCTGGTGTAATGAAGACGTTGAGGGCCTTGGCATAGTCTATGGTCTTGGGTATGGGCTGTGGTGTTTCAGGGTATTACAGAAAGTATGGGACTAGTTATCTTGCCTTGGTTATAGAACAGGCATCTTTAAACTGTACTTCGCCTGTTGGAATATGCCGGAGAACATGTCTGGCTGGTATATGAAGGGGTTGAGTGCCCTGGGTTTGAGAAATTGAGATGCGGTTTGATGCGGTTTCAGGGTACGAGGGAAAGGACGGCACTCTGTTGGTGGCTTCTGCAGGATAACAAGACAACGGCACTAACACTATTCCTATATGTTGGTGGTATGCTACAGAGGTAACAAGAGGTACTAACACTGTTCCTGTATGATTATGATATGCTACAGGGTACTAGGACAATGGCACTAACACTATTTCTATATACGAGGGAAGTGAGTGCCACAAGAAGGACCTGTAGGGCCGTATTTTAAGACGCCATCCCTTCTCACATCAACTATTTCTAAAAGTCAAAGAGGGGATCAATCGGGTTTTCATGAGTGTTTTTTAAGGTTCATGGCACAAAAGAAGGGTCAAACTACCACCAGGGTCATAAAACTACCCCTGGAAAGGCCTACAACTCCTACGAAAGCCATGTCAAATATGTGAACTTGGGCGACGAAATGTTTTAAAATACGTCTTGGTGCTCTCAGGGTTAAGATTCTGAGGCACTTTCCAGGAGGTATTTAAAACGAGAAACCAGTCTGCTTCTCCCTCTCCTCTCCCTCCCCTTCCGCCTGTCTTCGGCCATGGGAAACAGCTGGGGTCTCTCGCTGCTTTCAGGCCTCGAGTAAGGGGAAATGTGGCCCAGCGGGTGGCCCTTCCCTTCTTAGTGGCCATTCCCTTCGACCGGGATTCTTGAGCGGGTCACTGGAGCGCGGGAACGGCCGTAGTGGCAGGGTGGAGTGCCTGTGGCCTTCACCAGCTAGCCCAAAACTTTTACTTGAGTCCCCCCTTCGACCCCCGCTCGCTCTGTTTGTTTCTTCTTTGCCTCCTCCGCTCTGCCGTTTTCCTTCCTTCTCCTTTTCTATGTGACCTTTCTCCTCCTTCTTTTCTTCTTCCTTCATATGTGTGTTCGTCCTTCTTTTCCTTCTTCCTTCTTCTCCCTTTCTATGTCACCTTTCTCCTCTCCTTCTTCCCTATCTTCTCCCTTCATATGTGTGTTCGTCCTTCACTTTTCCTTCTCCCTTCTTCTCTGTTCCTTCTTATCCACTTGCTTTCTCTCTTCGTTTCTTCTGTTCCTTCTTCTCTATCTTCTTCCTTCATATGTGTTCGTTCTTCTCCACTTCTCTTCCTTCTTCCTTTCTTCTCTCTTCCTCCTTATCCACTTGCTTCCTCTCCTCATTTCTTCTGTTCCTTCTTCTCTATCTTCTTCCTTCATATGTGTTCGTTCTTCTCCACTTCTCTTCCTTCTTCCTTTCTTCTCTCTTCCTCGTTATCCACTTGCTTTCCCTCCTCATTTCTTTTGTTTCCTCTTCTCTATCTTCTCTCTCTTCTGCTTTATTCTCTATTCCTCCTTCTCCTCCTCCTCTTCCTCTCTCTTTCTTCCTTCATTCCTTTTTATAATCTCCTTCATCCCGTTCTACCTTATTAATCTCCTCTTCCTCTGTTTATCCTTTTCTTCCATGTCTCTTCCTCCTCCTCCTCCTCCTCCACACCAGTCCTCTGTTATTATACCCTCCAGCTTCTTCCTCTCTCTCTCCACTCTGCAGTATTTCCACCTTCACTGCATTCACCACAATCTTGATCTAGAGAAGCTAAACCAACAACAAAACAACTTCCAGACTCTTCACTTACTCATCCAATACCTTTTTTTTTTTTACGGCAGATGAGTCAGTTCAAGGTCATAAAAAAGGTAACAAATGTGAAAAAAAAGCCCGCTAGAAAAAGCCCGTTAAAAAAAGCCCGCTAAAAAAGCCCGCTAAAAAAAGACCGCTAAAAAAAGACCGCTAAAAAAAGCCCGCTAAAAAAAAAGCCCGCTCCTTACTTGCTATAAAGAAGCTAAACTATTACACTCCATTCCACTTTCAGCGCCTTCACTTATCACAGAAACCCCAAATCCAACTCCACGCTTCCACATCACCACCGAATCCACTCTATACCAAACCCACTACCACTTTCTCGTCCACAAAAAAGTTAAACCACCTTCACGCTTCCACACCACCACCGAACCCACTCTAGACCAAACCCACTACCACTTTCTCGTCCACAAAAAGTTAAACCAACCTTTCCACACGACCACCACCACCACCACGACCCCCACGACCTGCATTCACCACCATGCTCTAGTATATACATGGGGGCCATAATGTAGAGTGTAAAATACTGCTCCGTCCTGCCCAGAGGCGCCAGTAATTTCCGAGAGCAGGTTCAGCCGTCCTACACAGCGCCGCCAGCAACAATTTCCGCGATGTAGTGAACCTGACCGAGGAAAGTAATACTGCATTCCGCCACCATCACCACCGCCACCTACCGGCCGATCCGTGAACCTCCCTCTCTCTCTCCCTTGCCTGTGGTGTGGATTGGTCTGACTCCAGTGACCTTGTTTTTTAATATTAAGGGATGGGTAAGGATTTCTGTGGCCTAACCTTCCCCTTTCAAAACCTTCGTCTTTCCAATGTTTTCTCGTGTCTCGTCGTGTTTTTCTTTCCTTTTATTATTATTTTTTCTTTCCTAACAGTACAGACTATATATTTTATCCATTTTTTCATTAAGGGTTCTGGTGTGTGTAGGTTAGTTTGCATTTGTGTCGTTGCTATATTAATTTTCCTTCGTTACTTAGATACCGATGAAAGGACTGTTTTATATAGGCAGGGTTTGAGAAGGCCTTTTTTGTGTTGTGTATAATCGCAAGGGTTTGACAAGACCTTTTTTGTGTGTTGTGTATAATCGCCAGGGTTCAGCGGGGTTGCAGTGTGTTTAAAATGTCGAAACTCAACACTCGCAAAGCCGTAATGATAAAAGCGTCCAACTCACCCCGACCCGTCCCGACCCGTCCCGACCTGTCCCGACCCGTCCCGACCCGTGCCTCACTCCGCCATCCGTCACCGTCCACGCGTCAATTTGTTAAACTTTTGTCACCTCCCATATTTTCCCTTTTCCGCGTCCATGCATACACACACACACACACACACACACACACACACACACACACACACACGTTTCATATTATTTTACATTCAATCATATTATTTCACATTCTCTCACTTTCTTTCATATTAATTCCGCATTCTTCCACATTCTCTCATTTTCTTTCATATTCATTCCCCGTTCTTTCACATTCTCTCATTTTCTTTCATATTCATTCCACATTCTTTCTCATTATTTCCGCTTTCTGTCCCATTCCTTTCCCATTATCTAACATTTTCTCACACTTTTCACATTCATTCCACATTTTTTGACATTCTTCCTCATTCCTTCCCATTCATTTACATTCTTCCACATTCTTGCACATTCTTTCCTTCCCTACTATCTCACAATCACAATCTTTCACTTTTTTTTCTTATTGCAATATTTAACATTTTCTCACTTTCTTCCACATTCATTCCACATTATCTCACATCCTCTTACATCCTCTTCACATCAGTTCATCCCAAATTATCTCAACACTCCTCACGGCTCTTGCATCCCACATTAGCAAGACTCAATAGCGCGCTTTCCCTGCAGATGACCTCACTCCACGCCTCCTCAAGGGCCATTCACGGAAGCACCAACTTGGCCTCGCTTTTCAAACCTCCCCGCTCCAAGAATCACCCAATTAGCGCTACCTGTTGCTTTGTGGTGGGGCTGTGCGGTCTAAATTAGTCTGATTAACACCTGAGTCACCTGAGCTACACTAATGAGGGGTAGGATGAGGATAAGTATGCGATGAGAAAGTGAGGTTTAAGTGAGAAATAAGTATAGTATTGAATGTAAGGACGCAGGGGAAGAGGAAAATAAAAGAGGAAAATAGTTACCCCCCTAAAAGAATGATGTTGAAGAGAGATGAAGGAAATGTATGATGAAGAGGAAGAAATTTAGTAAAAAAATTATCTCTTCTCATTCTCTTTCCCATTAAAACCCGGTAGCAGCGACGGGCCAAATTTGTGGCTTTACCGTGTACCAGCGACGGGCCAAATTTTTGCCATGATATCGTCACCCCCATAATATAATCGGCTAAGTCATTTTTCACATACGTATTTCTAGGTTTTTGTCTACGTACATAAATTTTTCAACACGTGACGCCCATTTTTGTAGAGTTGCCTTCGTCATTCAGGGTTTGAGTGTTCTAGAATTGGCCCTTTTCATTTCTGCCTAAATCTTAAGCCAAATGAGATGACGACAGTTCTTTTCTGATTTCCTGTAAACTAGAAACTAATGACTTGGGTGGTTTGTTTATGAAGGTGGCGATATAAACCTCCAAAAATCGATGATGCATAAACTGATCACAAATGCGTTGATATATATTATGAAATAGTTTGCGTGACTGCCGAATCCACTACCCACTACCATTTACTCGTCCAAAAAAAGATAAACCAACCCTTCCACATGAATTCCACCACCACCACCACCACCACTGCCATCACCACCACCGCTACAATCATCCTAAAGAAAGCCCAACTCCACCTCTACGCTTTCACACGACTGCCGAATCCATTTCCCACAACCATTTACTCGTCCAAAAAGAGATAACCCAATCCTTCCACATGAATTCCACCACCACCACTACCAGCACCACTGCCATCACCACCACCGCCACAACCACCCTAGAGAAAGCCCAACTCCACCTCTACGCTTTCACACGACTGCCGAATCCATTTCCCACAACCATTTACTCGTCCAAAAAAAGATAAACCAACCCTTCCACATGAATTCCACCACCACCACCACCAGCACCACTACCATCACCACCACCACCACCACCCCTTCCTAACCACCTCCGCCTCACTCCTAACAGCCACATCCCCTTCCCTTCCTCACCTGCCATCCCCACTCATGCACGGGTTCATGGCGCATCGATCCGTGCCTGGCCATGGCGGGTTCATACCTATGCATGACAACTTCCCGGGGACACGACTGACTGTCACTGAGTTATTAAACGAAAACATCAACCTTTCAGAGCGGTTTAATAGCAATAACTCTGCCATTCCCTATATGCCGTGCGCCGCCGCTACCCCCCCTGTGAATTTAATGAAGGATTGAAGGATTGAAGGATTTTTTTTTATAGATTTACAGCATTTTTCGTCCTTTGGTGTGGCCATGGGAAAAGTATAGGCAGAAGGAGGCAAATTCAGGAGCAGTAAGTAGCGGGCTTTAATTTTTTTCATTATTGTTTTTTTGTTTTTTTACGCCCTCGCACTGTCTTCTCTTCTGCAAAAAAAAAATAATAATAATTCAGAACAACTCGAAGCAGCTTAAAAGGACATAGAAACAGCCCGGCCCTCAATAGCGATGAAATGACAGAAATTGAAGACGAGAAAACTAGGGCGCGGAGTGAAGTATATATCTTAAACCATCATGTCGAGTATATTCTTTACAAGGAGCGACAAGTTTCATGTGTTTGTTATGTTTCAAAGACTAAATGAAACTAGTGAATAAAATCAGGTTATGAAAGGTTTTGAGCATAATTTCGAGTAGCGGGCTTTTTTTATTGTTTCCTTTTTTTGTGTGCCCTTGTGCTGTCTCCTTTGCTGTAAAAAATATAATAATTAACCCTTGTATTAGCGTTTTCTTCTTCGTATAAGCTATGGAAAATTGATGGTAGGGAGCTCCAGGTAGACGTCATTTGGTTTGGGTGGCAGTGTAAGGGTTAAGATGGACTCTGGAAACAGCAAACAGAGTAACAGAACATCTCCCTTCACTAACAACACATAACGAACATCACCACACCGTACAAACCTCTTGCAACGAACTAATTTCCGATCTGTACACGGGAGGGGAAAATCGTGTAAATACCATTAACAACAACTCTAAAAACACTTAAAAAAGACTATATAAACACGTCCCCCTTTACTAGCAACACACAATACATATCAACACACCTACAAACCTCGTACAGCAAATTACTTCACGATCTGTACACGGGAGAGGAAAATCGTGTAAATACCATTAACAACAACTCTAAAAACACTTAAAAAAGACTATATAAACACATCCCCCATTACTAGCAACACACAACATATATCAACACACCTACAAACCTCGTACAGCAAATCACTTCACGATCTGTACACGGGAGAGGAAAATCGTGTAAATACCATTAACAACAACTCTAAAACACTTAAAAAAGACTACATGAACACGTCCCCCATTACTAGCAACACACAACATATATCAACACACCTACAAACCTCGTACAGCAAATTACTTCACGATCTGTACACCGGATACAAAAAGCGTGCAAATACCAGTCATTCCGAGGCAAATTACACGCAATGGAGAGTGACAAAGCTGCCTCCCGGAGTGTGAGTCCTCCTGGCGGCCTGCGAAGTAGACGGTAAGGGCGGGATCTCATTACGCGGCGCACGGCAAACCCTCGTAAAGCCCCGGATCAAAGGACAGCCGGGTAATGCGACAGGTAACATGACGCCAGTACTCGCTGCGTTACCCGACCACCCGCAGTTCCGTGATAGAGAAGAGTCCACACTGTTCTAATCGTTTCTGTCTTTATTCAAGCCGGAAAACTTATTATTCAAGCTCGTAAACTCTTATATTCAAGTCGTAACTCAACGCCTACACTCCCTGCATTACCCAACGAACATTTGTGCAATGATAAAAAGCCGATGCACACTGTTCTACCCGTGAGTGTCTTTATTCAAGCCTTAAAACTTATTATTCAAGCTCGTAAAACTCCTATATTCAAGTCGTAACTCAACGCCTACACTCGCTGCATTACCCAACGAACACTTGTACAATGATAAAAAAAACCCAGGCACACTGTTCTAACCGTGAGTGTCTTTATTCAAGCCTTAAAACTCATTATTTAAGCTCGTAAAACTCCTATATTCAAGCCGTAACTCAAATCCTACACTCGCTGCATTACCCAACGACCACCTGTGCAATGATAAAAAGCCGATGCACACTGTTCTACCCGCGAGTGTCTTTATTCAAGCCGGAAAACTTATTATTCAAGCTCGTAAAACTCCTATATTCAAGCCGTATTTTATAACTCCACGCCTACACTCGCTGCATTACCTTACGACCAGATGTGCAATGATAAAAAGCCCTTGCACACTGTTCTAACCGTGAGTGTCTTTATTCAAGCCGGAAAACTTATTATTCAAGCTCGTAAAACTCCTATTCAAGTCGTAGCTCAACGCCGACATTCGCTGCATTACCCAACGAACACTTGTACAATGATAAAAAGCCCAGGCACACTGTTTTACCCGTGCGTGTCTTTATTCAAGCCGGAAAACTTATTATTCAAGCTCGTAAAACTCCTATATTCAAGTCGTAACTCAACGCCTCCACCCGCTGCATTGCCCAACGACCAGCAGTACAATGATAACCCCATGCACTCTGTTCTAACCGTGGCTGTCTTTATTGAAGCCGTAAACTTCTCCGTATCAAAAGGCAGGGAAGTAAAACAACGCCGAGGGTAATGTTTCCTATCCCAAAGGTCCAGAAATAAACTTTAGGCTCGCTAGAAAAGACTCACTCAACTTCACTGCAATTTCCTTGGGTACATCAGAAAACATGAAGTAAAAAATCAGAGAAAAGTACAGGCAAAGAATGAAAGAAAACTGTGCTGAGAAAACTAAAAAATGTAGAACTGAATAAAAAAAATACGTCAAAAATACAGGCAAAGAATGAAAGAAAACTGTGCAGAGAAAATTAAAAAAATGTAGAACTGAATCAAAAAAGGAAATAGGAAAGAGAAACAGTGAGGCATTGAAGGAATATGGAACCAGATAAAATAAGAACACAGCGTAAAATCCGACAAAAAAAACACTTAGATGGACATGGGAAATAACCTCAAAGACAAACAACAACCTTCCTCTGTCTGTATATTCTCCTGCCTACGACTTCAGCGCTTTCAAGAGGGGAGGGAAGTATCAAGACACCTCTCCATCCAATTTTAACCCTCTTTCAGCCACTCTGTCAAGTATTTGCGGGAGGAAACCAATGGGAGTTTTTGTTCAAGAGTATCAAAACACCTCTCCATTAAATTCTTACCCTCTTTCAGCCACTCTGTCAAGTATTTGCGGGAGGAGAACCAATGAGAGTTTTTGTTTTCTTCTATTATTTTGCCTTTGAGCTTTCCACATTCCTGTTACAAAAATACAAAAAAGAAGGTATAGAGGGTGCTGAGCCTGATTCAGTACACACACAACTCCCAACACCAGTAAGTGCCGAGGTCAGCAAAGGTCAATAAAAAGTGTGACTGGAGTGTGTGCATTGCCCGCCACTATAGAAAACTCGCACTCATTCTTCACCATAACTGTCCTCGCTCTCTCCACCGTGTAACTTTCCCTTCTCGTGACCAGCGCCGTGTATGTGTCGGGTTCCGCGCCGTATTTACGTGTAACTTTATTATTTTTTTTTTTGTTTACAGCTAAGGAGACAGTTCAACGGCGTAAAGAAAAATATATAAAAAAAATCCCGCTACTTACTGTTCCTACTTACTTAATCACGGTACTTCCTCACTTCTCTACTCGTATACGTCAGGCGAAGAAATACGTAAAATATAAAATGCAGGTAGAGAATGAAAAAATTAGGAAAATGAAAAGAAAAACATTATAAAACAAACTAAAGATGAGATATATAAAAAAAGATTAATCATGATGTACAAAAGTGTGAGTAGACAATTAAATAAAGGCTAAAATAAGACTAAAACGCAGGTAGGTAATGAATGAACACTAAAAAAAAAATAAAACTAGAACGTCAGGCAATTGCAGAAACTTCACCAGAATAAAAACAAGAAGTCGACGGGAAATTGTTGGGTATTACTGTGTCGAGGGAATGACGGGTTTCGATCGTGTTCCGTGAATAGAACCTGACACCACGAACCGAATATGATACAGCAGGGACGGCGAGGCTTGTAATACCTGTAATACTGTTGTTCTTGTATGTAGTTGTGTTGCGGTGCGGATTGTAGGAACACACGAAAGGTTGGTAAAGGCACTGGTGGATAGGGGAAGGGTTGGTAATGGGACTGGTGGATAGGGGAAGGGTTGGTAATGGGACTGGTGGATAGGGGAAGGATTGGTAATGGGACTGGTGGATAGGGGAAGGATTGGTAATGGGACTGGTGGATAGGAGAAGGGTTGGTAATGGGACTGGTGGATAGGGGAAGGGTTGGTAATGGGACTGGTGGATAGGGAAGGTTGGTAATGGGACTGGTGGATAGCGGTAGGATTGGTAATGGGACTGGTGGATAGGGGAAGGTTTGGTAATGGGACTGGTGGATAGGGGAATGGTTGGTAATGGGACTGGTGGATAGGGGAAGGATTGGTAATGGGACTGGTGGATAGGGGAAGGATTGGTAATGGGACTGGTGGATAGGGGAAGGGTTGGTAATGGGACTGGTGGATAGGGGAAGGGTTGGTAATGGGACTGGTGGATAGGGGAAGGGTTGGTAATGGGACTGGTGGATAGGGAAGGGTTGGTAATGGGACTGGTGGATAGGGAAGGATTGGTAATGGGACAGGTGGATAGGGAAGGGTTGGTAATGGGACTGGTGGATAGGGAAGGATTGGTAATGGGACAGGTGGATAGGGAAGGATTGGTAATGGGACTGGTGGATAGGGAAGGATTGGTAATGGGACAGGTGGATAGGGAAGGTTGGTAATAGGATTGGTGGATAGGGGAAGGATTGGTAATGGGACAGGTGGATAGGGGAAGGCTTGGTAATGGGACTGGTGGATAGGTGAAGGGTTGGTAATGGGACAGGTGGATAGGGGAAGGACTGGTAATGGGACTGGTGGATAGGGGCAGGGTTGGTAATGGGACTGGTGAATAGGGGAAGGACTGGTAATGGGACTGGTGGATAGGGGAAGGATTGGTAATGGGACTGGTGGATAGGGGAAGGATTGGTAATGGGTCTGGTTGATAGGGGAAGGGTTGGTAATGGGACTGGTGGATAGGGGAAGGGTTGGTAATGGGACTGGTGGATATGGGAAGGATTGGTAATGGGACAGGTGGATACGGGAAAGATTGGTAATGGGACTGGTTGATAGGGGAAGGATTGGTAATGGGACTGGTGGATAGGGGAAGGGTTGGTAATGGGACTGGTCGATTAGGGAAGGATTGGTAATGGGACTGGTGGATAGGGGAAGGGTTGGTAATGGGACTGGTGGATAGGGGAAGGGTTGGTAATGGGACTCGTGGATAGCGGAAGGATTGATAATGGGACTCGTGGATAAGGGAAGGATTGGTAATCAGACTAGTGGATAGGGGAAGGACTGGTAATGGGACTGGAGGATAGGGGAAGGATTGGTAATGGGACTGGTGGATAGGGGAAGGGTTGGTAATGGGAGTGGTGGATAGGGGAAGGGATGGTAATGGGACTGGTGGATAGGAGAAGGATTAGTAATGGGACTGGTGGATAGGGGAAAGGATGGTAATGGGACTGTTGGACAGGGGAAGGGTTGGAAATGGGACTGGTGGATAGGGTAAGGGTTGGTAATGGGACTGGTTGATAGGGATAGGGTGGGTAATGGGACTGGTGGATAGGGAAAGGACTGGAAATGGGACTGGTGGATAGGGGGAGGATTGGTAATGGGACTGGTGGATAGGGGAAGGGTTGGTAATGGGACTGGTGGATAGGGTAAGGATTGGTAATGGGACTGGTGGATAGGGAAGGTTGGTAATGGGACTGATGGATAGGGAAGGATTGATAATGGGACTGGTGGATAGTTGAAGGATTGGTAATGGGACTGGTTGATAGGGGAAGGATTGGTAATGGGACTGGTGGATAGGGGAAGGGTTGGTAATGGGACTGGTGGAGAGGGAAGGATTGGAATGGGACTGGTGGATAAGGGAAGGGTTGGTAATGAGACTGGTGGATAGGGGAAGGGTTGGTAATGGGACTCGTGGATAGGGGAAGGATTGGTAATGGGACTGGTGGATAGGGGAAGGGTAGGTAATGGGACTGGGGGATAGGGGAAGGGTTTGTAATGGAACTGGTGGATAGGGAAGGATTGGTAATGGGACTGGTGGATAGGGGAAGGATTGGTAATGGGACTGGTGGATAGGGGAAGGATTGGTAAAGGGACTGGTGGATAGGTGAATTTTTGGTAATGGGCCTGGTGGATAGGGGAAGGATTGGTAATGGGACTGGTGGATAGGGGAAGGGTTGGTAAAGGGACTGGTGGATAGGGGAAGGATTGGTAAAGGGACTGGTGGATAGGGGAAGGGTTGGTAATGGGACTGGTGGATAGCGGAAGGATTGGTAATGGGACTGGTGGAAGGGGAAGGGTTGGTAATGGGACTGGTGGATAGGCGAAGGGTTGGTAATGGGACTGGTGGATAGGGAAGGATTGGTAATGGGACTGGTGGATAGGGAAGGGTTGGTAATGGACTGGTGGATAGGGAAGGATTGGTACTGGGACTGGTGGATAGGAGAATGGTTGGTAATGGGACTGGTGGATAGGGGAAGGGTTGGTAATGGGACTGGTGGATAGGGGAAGGATTGGTAATGGGACTGGTGGATAGGGAAGGTTGGTAATGGGACTGGTGGATAGGGAAGGGTTGGTAATGGACTGGTGGATAGGGAAGGTTGGTAATGGGACTGGTGGATAGGGAAGGATTGGTAATGGGGCTGGTGGATAGGGAAGGGTTGGCAATGGGACTGGTGGATAGGGAAGGTTGGTAATGGGACTGGTGGATAGGGAAGGATTGGTAATGGGACTGGTGGATAGGGGAAGGTTGGTAATGGGACTGGTGGATAGGGAAGGATTGGTAATGTGACTGGTGGATAGGGAAGGATTGGTAATGGGACTGGTGGATAGGGAAGGATTGGTAATGGGACTCGTGGATAAAGGGAAGGGTTGGTAATGGGACTGGTGGATAGGGGAAGGATTGGTAAAGGGACTGGTGGATAGGGGAAGGGTTGGTAATGGTACTGGTGGATAGGGGAAGGGTTGGTAATGTGACTGGTGGATAGGGAAAGGATTGGTAATGGGACTGGTTGATAGGGGAGGGTTGGTAATGGGACTGGTGGATAGGGAAGGGTTGGTAATGGGACTGGTGGATAGGGAAGGATTGGTAATGGGACTGGTGGATAGGGAAGGGTTGGTAATGGGACTGGTGGATAGCGGAAGGATTGGTAATGGGACTGGTGGATAGGGGAGGGTTAGTAATGGGACTGGTGGATAGGGGAAGGGTTGGTAATGGGACAGGTGGATAGGGGAAGGGTTGGTAATGGGACTGGTGGATAGCGGAAGGATTGGTAATGGGACTGGTGGATAGGGGAAGGGTTGGTAATGGGACTGGTGGATAGGGGAAGGGTTGGTAATGGGACTGGTGGATATCGGAAGGACTGGTAATGGGACTGGTGGATAGGGAAGGATTGGTAATGGGACTGGTGGATAGGGAAGGGTTGGTAATGGGACTGGTGGATGGGGAAGGGTTGGTAATGGGACTGGTGGATAGGGAAGGATTGGTAATGGGTCTGGTGGATAGGGGAAGGATTGGTAATGGGACTGGTGGATAAGGGAGGAGTTGGTAATGGGAATGGTGGATAGGGGAAGGGTTGGTAATGGGACTGGTGGATAGGGGAAGGATTGGTAATGGGACTGGTGGATAGAGGAAGGGTTGGTAATGGGACTGGTGGATAGGGGAAGGATTGGTAATGGGACTGGTGGATAGGGGAGGAATTTGTAATGGACTGGTGGATAGGGAAGGGTTGGTAATGGGACTGGTGGATAGGGAAGTATTGGTAATGGGTCTGGTGTATAGGTGTAGGGTTGGTAATGGGACTGGTGGATAGGGGAAGGGTTGGTAATGGGACTGGTGGATAGCGGAAGGATTGGTAATGGGACTGGTGGATAGGAGTAGGGTTGGTAATGGGACTGGTGGATAGGGGAAGGATTGGTAATGGGACTGGTGGATAGGGGAAGGGTTGGTAATGGGACTGGTGGATAGTGGAAGGTTTGGTAATGGGACTGGTAGATAGGGGAAGGGTTGGTAATGGGACTGGTGGATAGGGGAAGGATTGGTAATGGGACTGGTGGATAGGGGAAGGATTGGTAAAGGGACTGGTGGATAGGGGAAGGATTGGTAAAGGGACTGGTGAATAGGGGAAGGGTTGGTAATGGGACTGGTGGATAGGGGAAGGGTTGGTAATGGGACTGGTGGATAGGGGAAGGATTGGTAATGGGACTGGTGGATAGGGGAAGGGTTGGTAATGGGACTGGTGGATAGGGGAAGGATTGGTAATGGGACTGGTGGATAGGGGAAGGGTTAGTAATGGGACTGGTGGATAGGGGAAGGATTGGTAAAGGGACTGGTGGATAGGGGAAGGATTGGTAAAGGGACTGGTGGATAGGGGAAGGATTGGTAATGGGACTGGTGGATAGGGGAAGGATTGGTAATGGGACTGGTGGATAGGGGAAGGATTGGTAAAGGGACTGGTTGATAGGGGAAGGATTGGTAAAGGGACTGGTGGATAGGGGAAGGATTGGTAAAGGGACTGGTTGATAGGGGAAGGATTTGTAATTGGACTTGTGGATAGGGTAAGGAGTGGTAATTGTACTGTTGGATATGGGAAGGTTTGGTAATGGGACTGGTGGATAGGGGAAGGATTGGTAAAGGGACTGGTGGATAGGGGAATGGCTGGTAATGGGACTGGTGAATAGATGAAGGATTGGTAAAGGGACTGGTTGATAGACGAAGGATTGGTAATGGGACTGGTGGATAGGGGAAGGATTGGTAATGGGACTGGTGGATAGGGGAAGGATTGGTAATGGGACTGGTGGATAGGGGAAGGGTTGGTAATGGGACTGGTGGATAGGGGAAGGATTTGTAATGGGACTGGTGGATAGGGGAAGGATTTGTAATGGGACTGGTGGATAGGGGAAGGGTTGGTAATGGGACTGGTGGATAGGGGAAGGATTGGTAAAGGGACTGGTGGATAGGGGAAGGATTGGTAATGGGACTGGTGGATAGGGGAAGGATTGGTAAAGGGACTGGTGGATAGGGGAATGATTGGTAAAGGGACTGGTGGATACACACACACACTCTAATGACTTTGTTTTTTTTTGCGACATGGACCGTAAAAAAGAAAGATGGTTAGGACACACACACACACACACACACACACACACACACACACACACACGAATTATATTTACACGTAACAGCGACACGACTCAAACGAAGGTATAAGAAAAAAAGACTGTGACAAAACTAACTTAGGTCATGAAACTTGGGTGAAACTGTCGAGGAAAAGAGAAAAGTGACAGTTCTATAATCATGCGAAAAGCTATCGAGGTTCAGAAACAGAAAAATGATAAAAAGTATACGAAGAAAATTTAATCCTTTAAGTGAAAAAAATATATATAACCGACATAACAGTTAAAGAAATATACGTACTTCACTCCGGGTCATTGTTTTTTTTTTTTTTATCATTTTATCATCTTTTTACTATTTTTCTTTATCATGATTAGTAAAAGATAATATACAATGTTGCTATTTCTTCCCGTATCCTTTACATGCATTAATACTTGTGAGAAGAATAGTAAAAATATATATGTCTCACTCCAAGAACTTAACAATGGTATCAGAATCGCTTGAAATATCTGCTTGAATCTGAGAGTGCTCCAAACGTTCTTGCTGAGACTAGAGAAAATAAATTAAACTTGCATCTCTGAGTGACAAGAAAATAGTGAAACACGGAGATAGACGTCGGGTATTTTTGTAAAGGTCGAAAGGTGAAGTGATGCGAAC
Source organism: Eriocheir sinensis (assembly GCF_024679095.1). NCBI lineage: Eukaryota > Metazoa > Arthropoda > Malacostraca > Decapoda > Varunidae > Eriocheir > Eriocheir sinensis. The sequence goes on from NC_066519.1 coordinate 14,731,878, forward strand.
AGAAACATATGTTGATGTGAAGTTAGCAGAAAACATGCAGTAAAAAAAATCCGAGAAAGAAAACTGTGCTGAAAAAACTAAAAAATGTGGAAATGAAATAAAAAAATGTCAAAAATACAGGCAAAGAACGAAAGAAAACTGTGCTGGGAAAACTAAAAAAAAAATGTAGAACCGAATAAAAAATACATCAAAACTACAGGTAGAGAATGAAAGAAAACTGTGCTGAGGAAACTAAAAAATGTGAAACTGAAATAAAAAATACGTCAAAAATACTGGCAAAGAATGAAAGAAAACTGTGCTGAGAAAACTATAAAAAAAATGTAGAATTGGATAAAAAAGGGAATATAGGAAAAAGAAACAGTGAGACATAAAAAAATATTAAAAGAAAGGTAACGCATAAATAAACTACAGAGGAAATGAAAAGCAGAAATCATGCCGTTCAAAAGGAATCACGAGAAACTGACCTCCCTTTTGGCCACTCCTTACTTGTCTGTTGTGGGAGCGGTGGGTATCGGCCTTTTTTTTTTATTTTTACACTCTTTTTGTTGCCCTTGAGCCGTCTCCTTTGTTGTAAAAAAAGAAAAAAGATTAACACAGACATCAGGAGAGGGAAAAAAATATATATACTGTAAAATTAGACAATACGAGAAAAAAATTATTAAAGGAAAGAAAACCCCAAAATACACTAAAGAGGAAATCAAAAGCAGAAATCATGCCGTACCGAAGGAATCATATTAACACAGAGACATCAAGAGAGGAAAAAAAATATACTGTAAAATTAGACAATGAGAAAAAAAATTATAAAGGAAAGAAAAACCCAAAATACACTAAAGAGGAAATCAAAAGCAGAAATCATGTCAAAAAAGGGAATCATATTAACACAGAGACATCAGGAGAGGAAAAAAAAAATACTGTAAAATTAGACAAAGAGAAAAAAAAAATTATTAAAGGAAAGAAAACCCCAAAATACACAAAAAAGGAAATCAAAAGCAGAAATCATGGACCACAAAAGGAATGACAAATCAGATCAACACAAAGAGATCAATGGAACACACAAGCCCCGCGAGACACACCGTTACGAGATGAGGCGAGTGAGACCAGCGAGACGAGCGAGCGAGCGAGTGAGTGCTGACGTCAATACAGCTCGCCAATATTGGAAGAAACTCGCTCAGGGGGAGGACAAAAAGAAGGACTTAATATTGTGATCCAGGTTCTTGAATACCGAATAGAAACGATTCAAACCTTTATTTTTACTGACCAAATTTAATATAGCGTCCACTCGCGAGGTTTGGAGGGCTGAAGGGAGATGGAGGCCTCTTGAAACACACACACACACACACACACACACACACACACACACACACACACACACACACACACACACACACACACACACACACACACACGCACTCGCATGCACACACACACACACACACACGCACACGCACGCACACACACACACACACACACAGTAGTAGTAGTAGTAGTAGTAGTAGTAGTAGTAGTAGTAGTAGCAGTAGTAATAGTAATAGTAGTAGCAGTAGTAGTAGTAGTAGTGGTGGTAGTAGTAGTAGCAGTGTAAAACCCCAGCTACTACTACTACTACTACTACTACTACTACTACATCGAGTCAGAGCAAAAGGAACAAACAAAAACAACACTAACAGGAGCCCAACTAACACCTACTTCAACAACAACAACAACAATAAAAAAATTAGTACCGACATGGCCGCAGCAGAAGCAGTAGAGCAACAACAACAACAACAACAACAACAACAACAACAACAACAACAACAGTGCCAATACCAGCAGTACCAAAACCAACAAGTTATCCTCCCGCTCACAGCCCCAAGCACCTTTTGTTTCCAGAATAAAAACCGACAGTCGGGGAAAGAGCAAGGGGGGATAAAGGAGAAGAGAGAAGAGATGATAACAGAAGAGAAGAGATGAGAGGGGAGAGAAAGAATGAAAGAAAAAAAATAAAGCATGCAAATAACAATGAAAGTAAGAATGAGATAAGAGACCGAGAGGAGAAGTGAAGAGAAGGAAAGGAAAGGGAAGGGAAGGGAAGGGAAAGGAAGAGAAGGGAAGGGAAGGGAAAGGAAGAGAAGAGAAGGGAGGGGAAGGGAAGGGAAGGGAAGGGAAGAGAATAGAAGAGAAGAGAATGGAAGGGAATGGAAGGGATGGGATGGCAAGGGAAAGGAAGGGAAATGAAGGGAAGGGAAGGGAAGGGAAAGGAAGAGAAGAGAAGGGAAGAGAAGATAATAAAATGGAATGGAAGGGATGGGATGGGAAGGGAAAGGGAGGAATGGGAAGGGAAGGGAAGGGAAGGGAAGGGAAAGGGAAGGGAAAGGGAAGGGAAGGGAAGGGAAGATTAAAGAAGAAAAAGAAAGTATGAAAGAATGAATTAAATGAAACGCAAAATAAAATGGGTTAAAAAAGAGATAATAAAGAATGAGAGAAAGCGAGAAATATAAAAAGAAAGGAGTAAAGGAGAATAGAAAAGAACGAATGAGAGAGCAAGAAAAAAAACAGACACAAAAAACGGTAAAAGAAAATAACTCTCACTTAAAGGACAAGGAAATAATGACGAACAGCTCCACAAAAAAAAAAAAAAAAAAAAAAAAACAGCGGCCAATTGAAAGTTTGTTCCAGTAGACGACGGTACGCTAATTTACCTTCGGGGTCGGCAAAGTACCTGCGTTTCCCTCACTAATTAACCGTCTTTCCCGCAGGTACAGCGTGCAATTATGGGCTTTTCCAGGAACGTGATGGAAGCCAAGTTTTGAGTCCTGGCCAACAATCCTTTAACGAGGCTGATTCTACGTTCGCTGTACGCTTGATGCCTACGAATACCTATTGTGTGTGTGGTGTGTGTGTGTGTGTGTGTGTGTGTGTGTTCTTCCATGTAAACTAGAGGGGGAAAAGACAGCGAGGAAAATGAGATCGCCATGAAGTGAAGGAGTTAGGGGAGGTAAGGGAAGTTGAGGGAGTGAGGAGGGAGTGAGCGGAGTAGGGAGGGGGAGGTATAAGGGAAGCTGAGGGAGTGAGGAGGGAGTGAACGGAGTAGGTAAGGGAAGTTGAGGGAGTGAAAAGTTATTGAGTGGAGTAAGTAAGGGGAGGTAAGGGAAGCCGAGGGAGTGAAAAGTTAGTAAGCGGAGTAGGGAGGGAGTAGTGAGGTGTTTAAAAGTAGGTAAAGTAAATTAAAAAAAAAGTAAATAAAAGAACAAACTAACCAAACATCAAATTCACAATATATATCTAAACCCGCTCCTAAAACTCGCCACTCTGACAAACTCCTCTCTCCGCTCATTATAAGTACAACACAATTTACGAATCCAATTTTCTATTTCATTATTGCCTCACGCAGCGTTGCCTTCGAGAGCGCCTGAGTGGCCGCAACCTATATTAAAATCGTTGGGTACTAGTGTTATTATCTTGGTAATGGTGTTTAGAGGATAGTCAGTTGCTTACTATCTTTATTATTATATTATTGGTAGTATCATTATTATCATTATTTTTATTCTTATTTTATTCCTCTTTATTTTCTTATTATAATCATTACTACTTCTGATAATAATAATAATTCTCTTTTACTCCTCCTCCTCGTCCTCCTCCTTCTTCTTCTTCTTTTCCTTATTCTTATTCTTATTTCATTCCTCTTTTTCTATTATTATTATCATTACTATATACTTCTAATAATGATAACAACATTTCTCCTCCTCCTCCTCCTCCTCCTCCTCCTCCTCCTCCTCCTCTTCCCAGTATTATTTCCACTTCTACATTCAAGATTATTATTATTTTCATCGTTTACGTCGTTTTAGTAAGTTAAGAGAGAGAGAGAGAGAGAGAGAGAGAGAGAGAGAGAGAGAGAGAGAGAGAGAGACAGCCTCCACCATTCTGACCAGAGAGAGAGAGAGAGAGAGAAAGATAGCATGAGTGAGCCGGGAACTTCTCTCTCTCTCTCTCTCTCTCTCTTTATCTCCTCGCCTGGCTAGTTTTGAACCCAAGGCCCATCAAAACTCTCTCTCTTACCACCTTTTCCTATCTTCCTCTCCCTTCCCTCTTTCCCTTCCTTTCTCCATCCCTTTCTTCCTCTCCCTACCTTCCACCCTTCCTCTCTATCTCTACATTCTTCCTTCGCTCTCTTCTTTCTTCCTTTCTTTCTGTGTGTGTTGGTTATCTTTCATTTCTTCCTCTCTTCTACTCACATATTCTATCTTCCTTTCCTCTTTCCCTCTTCCTCTATTCATATTTCTCCTTTACTTTCCTCCTCTTTCCCTTGGTCTCTTTAGTGTGTGATCTTACTGACCTAAATTTACTACTACTACTACTACTACTACTATTACTACTACTACTAGAAAAAGGTGAACAGAGGAAAACATTTAATCGACTGCTTCTAAAACTCAAACTCAGACCAAATGCAAGACCAAGTACCGCAAGTAAAGTAATATCTAAAAAATACATTATGCTCGGTTTCTCCCCTGAGCGGTTTACGTGATTAGCCTGGGGTAGGCCTAATTGGAATTTGTCCCACGCAGCTGCCTGTCAATAGGAGAGATTTAGGTTATTGGGGAAGGCGGGTTTTACTGCAGGACTCAGGACTTTGGGGGAAGGAAGGAAGGAGGAAAAAACTTGGGTACCTATTGGGGAGGAAAGGTTATTTTACTGCATTTCTTTGGATCGGGAAGGAATCCACGAAACAGGTATATATTTTAGAAAGTAATAATTTAAGAATAAAACCTCTGGACGTTTTCGACAATTTGGGTGAAGGAGGAGAAAGGAAAAATGGGCGAAGAAGCAGAAAGGGAAACCATATTTTTTTTATCGCTTCCCGAATTGTTATATTTGCTCGTAAGTAGTTAGTAAATAATAGAAAAAAAATCTCCCGTTACAGAAAATCGACTGCTTAGGGAACGTGAAACGGAGTGTATTAACCATGTAGCAGCGACGGGCCGAATTTGTGGCTTTACCATGTAGCAGCGACGGGCCAAATTTGTTGCTTTACCATGTAGCAGCGACGGGCCAAATTTGTTGCTTTACCATGTAGCAGCGACGGGCCAAATTTGTTGCTTTACCATGTAGCAGCGACGGGCCAAATTTGTTGCTTTACCATGTAGCAGCGACGGGCCAAATTTGTTGCTTTACCATGTAGCAGCGACGGGCCAAATTTGTGCCATGATACAGACCCCCCAAAATAGATGATACATAAACGGATCACAAATACGTTGATATATTATGAAATGGTTTGTGTGAGTAATGATTTTTTTTTTCATTTTTCTCGCTTAGATTATTAATTATTAGTGTGTTATTGGCGGACTGCTGATAATTCAAGGGCAATAACACATGAAGAACGTCTAGAACAGCCTTCCTTCGTCTGTATTTCCTCCTGCCTATGACTTGATCTCTTTCAAGAACTGTATCAAGACACCTCTCCACCCGAAATTGACCTCTCTTTTGGCTACTCTTTATTTTTATCTTTTATAGGAGCGGCGAGTAGCGGGCTTTTTTTTTTAATACGGTAACCTTTTTGTTGCCCTTGAGCCGTGTCCTCTGATGTAAAAAAATAAATAAAAAATAAAAAAAAATAAATAAATAAAAAAAGAGCAATATAGGTCTTGAATGTTCAGCACATATTCACCAACATATTCATAACTATCTTACGCTGGTCAAAAAACATCATATATATTTATCATCATTTTTTTTTCAACAGCTAAAACGTAAACACACATAACACAAAATCGAAAAGCGCGGAGGTGCTATTTTCTACTTTCTCATTCAAATTTGATTCTCACTTGAGCGCCAGACTAAACTAATCTCGTCACCGGGGGCACCAAAGCCTGCAAATATGTATGTTAGGATAGAAGTCAATTTTCGACACTATATATATTTTTAGTGTGTGGGTGTCGGAAGGAGGGAGGGGGGGGGGGGGGCAGAGGAGGAGAAGGAGGAGAAGGAGGAGTGGTAATAGTAGTAGTAGTAGCCATAATAGAAGTAGTAGTAGTAGTAGTAGTAGTAGTAGTAGTAGTAGTAGTAGTAGTAGTAGTAGTAGAAGAAGTAGTAGTAGTAGTAGCAGTAGTAGTAGTAATTGCAGTAGTAACAAAAATGGAAGTAGTAATAGTAGTAGTGGTAGAAATAGTAGTAGTAGTAGTAGTAGTAGTAGTAGTAGTAGCAATAGAAGTAGTAGCATTGCCCAACCTACTTTACATTGGTATCTATTATGTTATGAGTTGAGAGTCGCCAAATGCATCCCAAATGTTATATGCTAATAAATATACATTAGTTCATTAACGCGTAGGGCTGCCAGTCACCAGTATTACACGACGCTAGTTTCTGCACGCCCCAACGTATATCATTATTAATTTCAGCGTAATCATTATAACGAATGTAGCAATTTATTCATTTAATTTTATCTCTTTTTTTTTCCTTTCCCTTTTCTTCCTCTCATTTATTTTCTCTTCATATCCTTCCCTTTCTCTTTATTTCCTTCCTTTTCTTTCTCTTCCTTTTATATGCTTTCTCTTCTCCGTTCCCTTCTCTTCATCTCTCTTTTCTTCGCTTTTTCTTCCTTCCCTTCTCTTTCTCTTCCTTTCCTTCCCTTTCTCATCCTTTCCTTTACTTTCTCTTCTTTTACTTCTCAATCTGTTTTCAATTCTTCATCTCTCATGTCTTCTCTTTTTCTTCCTTCCCTTTTCTTTCACTTTCCTTTCCCTTCTCTCCCTTCCCTTCCCTTTCTCTTCTTTTCCTTCCCTTCCCTTCCCTTTATCTCCCTTTTCCTCCCTTTTACATTCCCTCCACAACCATCAAAGTCAACACGGCAATCAAATATTTATTATTACCGTAACATACTTCATCAATATACTCACAGCGCAAATATCACAAAACATACTAACAATAATTGGCGTACCATCCACCACTCTTGTATTCACGCATCGCATTCACATCAGAGGACATGAAACAATCAATGAACATGTATCAGTTAACAATATTTACCTTTCACTTCGTCTGTGGTGGCGGGGAGCTGGATGCTGTCTTTTCGTATGTCTGTAGCACGTGTTCTAAGCTACCGAGTCCTTCATACATTATCACAAACACTGAATCTTGCTGTGTAGTTTTTAATGTCACGAACTGTTATCGCTAATCTCAAGAACAGTGACTTTTGTAGCACTTTGAATAGAAGGAATTATCACCAAGAACAGTCAGGTCTTGTAGTTCTTTTAATATCACAAGTTCTTTTCACTGTAAAATCACGAAACGCTTTCTTTCTAGCATTTTCCATATCACAAATTCTCAACAATGTAATGTCACGAGCAGTCAGTCTTGTAATACTTTCTATATCACTAATTCTTATTACAGCTAGCACGAACTCTTAATCTTCAAGCACTTTCAAAATCACAAATCGCTATACTTCACCATCGCAAACAGTCAGTCTTGTAGTACTTTTTATATCACTTATTCTATCACTAACACGAATCTTCTATTTAGTACTTTCAAAACCACAAATCGCTATACTTCACCATCGCAAACAGTCAGTCTTGTAGTACTTTTTATATCACTTATTCTATCACTAACACGAATCTTCTATTTAGTACTTTCAAAACCACAAATCGCTATACTTCACCATCGCAAACAGTCAGTCTTGTAGTACTTTTTATATCACTTATTCTATCACTAACACGAATCTTCTATTTAGTACTTTCAAAATCACAAATCGCTATACTTCACCATCGCAAACAGTCAGTCTTGTAGTACTTTCTATATCACTTATTCTATCACTAACACGAATACTTAATCTTCTATGTAGTACTTTCAAAACCACAAATCACATTACTTCACCATCCCAAACAGTCAGTCTTGTAGTACTTTCTATATCACTTATTCTATCACTAACACGAATACTTAATCTTCTATGTAGTACTTTCAAAACCACAAATCACATTACTTCACCATCCCAAACAGTCAGTCTTGTAGTACTTTCTATATCACTTATTCTATCACTAACACGAATACTTAATCTTCTATGTAGTACTTTCAAAAGCACAAATCACATTACTTCACCATCGCAAGCAGTCAGTCTTGTCGTACTTTCTATATCACTAAATCTATCACTAAAACGAATACTTAATCTTCATTACAGTACTTTTAAAACCACAAATCGCTTTACTTCACCTCACAAACACTTATGTAATCCTTATCCGTGGCGCTTTCGACACCTCTATATGCTGGCTAAGAGACGTCTGACATGCCTGCCGTAGATAAAGTATTGGTGACAAGCGACAACTCTGCAACTACTGCGTGATCTTGGGAGGCGGTGAGTCGCTGTTCCGAAAGACTGCGTGCCGTATCCACAACCATTTTCCAAGTTCACCAATTTGACAAGGCTTTCGTGGGAGTTTTGAACATTTCCCTAAGTAGTTATATGGCCCTGGTGGTAGTTTGACCTTCCTTCTGTGCCATGAACGTGAAGGAAGGCTCATTAGAACCCGATTAATCTTCTTTTTGACGTTTGGAAATAGTGCATGTGAGAGGCGGAGGCGTGTGAGAGTACCGACTCGTGTCATGAGGCATTGGATCGAGGAGTGGAGAACCCTCTACCAGGTGTACCAACCCTCCCGCACCATCAGCGTCTTTTCTTCTTTTTTTATGGGTAGAATCGGGTTTAGGTTGTATAGATTCATGTTTTAATAAATGTATGCTCTTTTGTGTGTGTGTAGTAGTAGTAGTAGTAGTAGTAGTAGTAGTAGTAGTAGTAGCAATTATTATCACTACCACCACTACTGCTACCTTACTATAACAACCACTATCATACCATCGCCACTATCACCACCATCACCACCACCGTTTCACTCTTACCCCAAGGCTAGGTCACGAAGGCGATCATTGAAAATTCATGAGCCGTTCCTTCCTCCCCACCTCGCAACCTCCCCCTCTACTCCCTCCCTCCTTCCCTCCTCCTCTCACCCCCTCTTACTTCCTTCCTACCCTCCTATCTTCCCTCCTCCTTCTCTCCATCCCCCCCCCCATACTTCCATGCACACTATTCTTCCTCCCCTCTCTCCCATCATCCCTTGAACACCCTCCTACCTTCCTTTCTCCCACCTCATCTTTCCCTTCCCATCCCCCATCCTCGCTCCTTTCTCCCCTTCCTCTCCACACTCCCATCCTCCCTCCCCTTTCCTCCTCTCCATCCCCCCATCTTCCCATCCCCCATCCTCCCTCCTATCCCCCCAATTTTCTTTATCCCCACACTCTTCCCCTCCCTCCCCTTCCATCCTCCCTCTTATACCCCACCGTTCCTCCTCCTCACTCTCCTCCTCCTTCCCCCTCTTCTCCCTTCCCCACCTCTATGATCTATCCCCCCCTTGAGGAGTTTTACCGCGTGATAGCATTAGGTCATTAGCAGCCCAGGGAAAAATGATACCCACACGCTAACGTTTTTCTCTCTCAGGACACGAGGAAGGGGCAGCACGAGCCATGACATTGCTACTGAAAAGGTGAAAATGGCGGTATGTGGTGAAGCTAAATGTGACTGTGAGAATGTCTGAGAACTAAGTGAAGGGGTTGTAGGGGAAACTTAAGAAAATGTGAGGTTGGATAAAGGTGAAAATAACGTTGTGTGATGAAGCTAAATGTAACAAAGAGAGAACGTGTGATAATCTAGTGATGGGAGATTAAAGGGGATACTTGAGAAATTATAATGTTGAGAAAATGAAGTTAGAAATATGAATGGTAAAGATATGGATAATGAATTTGAGATACTTTGGGATGAGTGTTGTATGGGAACATAGAATTTAATGCAGACGAAGTATAGCAGTCATTTACATTCCTAATTAGAAAAACAAACACACATATCTTCCTCTTCCTCCTCCTCCTTCTCATCATCATTATCATCATCATCAGCTAATACTATACCACTCAACTACTCGATAAGCTAAATAAATAAATGCATAAATAAACATAATAAATAGATGATCAAATAAATAACTGATTAACTAAACAAAAACTTGAAATAAAAGACAACAAATTAATAGTGGTCAAATTAAAATAAAGTTGTACAAAAGTCATTACGAATCACTATTGAATTATTTACTCAGTTTAGGTCTTTTATAATTTCCCTCAACATTACAAGTCCCACAACGCTCCCTTCTACAAGACTTCTTAACGACCCAACTATTTCTTTTTTAACAACTCTTACTCTCTTTAAAGGAGCAGAAAGTTCCGGTCGGGTACGTCCATCCCTGCGCTGACCAACTTCCTAATGCAAGAGGCAACCAGGACCTTCATTTGCTCGTCCCTTTTACTCTTTCTTTATTTGTACTCGTATTCCCTTTCTATTCCTATGACTTGAATTCTTTCAGGAGGGGAGTATTAAAAGACCTCTTTACCCGAAATTGATACCTGATTTCGGCATCTTCTACCGCCTCTTTGTTTAAGCAGTAACTTTTACTTATTTTCTAATTTATTTCGGCTCCTTCAAAGTTTCAAATGTTCCAAATGTTTCAAATGTTTCTTTTATTTTGCTGATTTTCTTGTTCGTTTCACCTTTTTTCT